>NW_026960617.1:0-300000 GCF_021018805.1 Prinia subflava | reverse complement strand
TGTACAGAGATTAATTAATAAGGCCATTAAAGGAGTGTTTTTGGTTGATACAGGAGGGGGAGAAGTGGGGATACACAAGACAGAGAGTAAAACAGGCTTAATTAGCATAGCTGGTTTGATAACCAAGATGCCATGGCAGGAACAAACAGAGCTTTGAAGATTACAGAAGATGGAATTAAAACTGCTTACGGGAAGAAAAGAGATTCAATCAAACTTCTGCAAGCAAAAGATGTCGAATGTATGAGTTGTCTGTATGATCTTTAACCTGATTATTGTAGTGGAAAATTATTAACCTTCTTGAAATGGTACATAAGCTTTTGGAAAATCTGAGTAAAATCAAATTCTGATCACCAAATCAGTCTTCCTGTCTCTATCAATCATCAATAACTATGTCATATTTTTGTAGGTGTAGCCTGCATCTCAGATAACCAACACCCTTTTAGAAGTACTAGGCCCTGAGAACAAGCACTTAGATAACATGTAGAGGATCAGAGGAAGGAGGAGAGAAACTATTGGGGAATAAGAGCTGTGGAGTAAATCTTTTGTATGCAGCCCTCACTTATAAAACTGCTAAAGTGAAGAGGATTTTTGTCTGTTTATTTTAAAGAAACTGAAGTTTTACATGAGTTAAAAAAGTGTCATGTTTTGAATTGTTACCAGTTACTTTCCATATGTACCATTACTTTCCCACAGTTCTGTAACATCCGGTTGCCAAAGGTTTGTACTATATATTTTCTTGTTACAAATGCCTATCTTTCTAAATATATATTCGTAGCTCCAGTTTCTGCTGCTGTCTTGACATACTTAAGTCCCTGTAGGACAAGCAGTTCCACACACTTCTCTAAGTCCCTTTCATGCATTCATGCCGCATGGATTGATAGATTGCTATGTGCTGAATTAAGCCATTCTTTTTAGTTGGGCAAAAGATTATGACTGATGTCATTTATATTGTCAGATTTATAAAATATATCTTCCTCCAGTGTCGTAATACGTTTTACACATTAGTGTTTTCTTCACACATATTTACACATTATTTTATTATTCAGACTCAAATATCTCCTCTCTTGAGCAAGTTCATCCTTCTTTATAATTTTATAGATTGCTCTTTCTGCCAAACAGGAAAGAACTTTGTTTGAAAGTACTTTTAATTATCTGATTACATCTAAGAGACTATGCATGAGTGAGAATGTATCGCTTTTTGCTAGCCCATTGATTAACCAGCTGTCCTTCAAATAGGGAAGCCAGAGCTTTTCCTCTATTGCCATCTAGTGGATAAGAAGCAGGAAGGACTGGAGGGCTGTGTGATGGCTATTTACCACCAGTCAAGCAATTACTTTCTATTGACTGCTCCTGTGAACAGCGCTTGGGAATACTTAGTTGCCCACTTTCCACAGACATGCACATAACATATCTAAATTTCATGAGTATTAAAGCAGGTTCTTGACTGAATGCCCTAACTGATGGATTACACATTACCTGCTTTATTGGAATCTTTATATCCTGACATCAGAAAATTCTCAGATAGGAGACTGAACTGAACAAAAAGACCCAACAACTTTGGGTACATCACCTTTTTAACCTTTTGCCATTTTGGACAGAAGCAATCAGAGTATTTTGGAATGTCATAAATTACATGCATGTATGTTAAAAATTAGAAACTGTTCCCTAGTTGTTACGGGGAGTAAACATTCACTACAAATAATGGGTTTCTTGTAAAATAATGAGCCATAAAACTGACATTATAATTTTAGGGAGATAAAACAACTAGACATAATTTGTTTAATCCAGGAAAAAAGGATGAGGGGAAGACACTATGAAAAACCGTGTCTGGGGTAAAAATTCAAAGAATAGACTTGTAATGCTTATTTCCCTTTTTGTAACATTAAAGCAATTACTCCAACAAAGTGGCAAAGGAAAAATGTATTTCAGGACAAAATTTATATCAAATAGGGCTGAGAATTAAAAGATTTATTGATATTTTCAGAGACATTAGAGGGACATGATAATTATTCAGATAATTTTACTTGGGTTAGGGGCATTTTAGTGTACATGCTTCCAAACTAGATTAAAACTATTAAAAGGTGTCATTTCTCTCTTCACGTGTCAGTGTAGAGTTGAGAGTTCTTTTTCTGACCTAGCTATGTATTTCCAGACCTAAATTTCTTTCAAATTTAATCTTAATACTGAATTTCTTGACATGAGAATGAGACTGAAGCTGACAGATGCCATAAGGAACATTCAGTGTAAAACACTGCAAAAAAGCATTAATATGGACAACCTTAAATATCTAGCAAAGTCAAAGGTGGCCAAGGTGCTTTTTACAAGGAAAGGTGTATGGATGTTCTGAGAGACTGAACCCAGAGTATAAACTAAGGTTTTATATTATCTCATTTATTTCTGAAGGAAGAAAAACAAGCTGTGGGTTTTAACCACTCCCCAAAGAATCATAGCCGTCTGTGAGGCTGTAGTAATGATTTTCTTCTGCATTTACTTAAAGCTATAGGCCTCTCTTTCCTCCATTAAAAAAAAAAAAAAAAAAAAAAAAAAAAGTACATATCTCTCAATGTACAGTTCATATAGTTCAGAACAGTATCCTTTGGGAATCAGAGAATAAAAGAAAATGGAAAGAAAAAGAGGGGTCCAAAGAAAGAACTTTGATCCAGTAAGGATGGCAAAAAAGGAAAAGAGTGAAAGAAAAACATTTAATTGCAGCCATTAAGGTCAAGGGAAAATTCCAGAGAGATTCAGTGCTGTAAGCCCAGGAGACAATGCGAGGAAGGAAAATGGGGTTTCTAGAGTTCAGTACAGTCAAGAGACTAAAGAGGCTAAGAACTAAGAAGTCAATACTTTTTAATATGCTTTATTTTGGACAACTGAAGCTTTTTTAGGGATTGAATTACCACTTGAGGGGAAGCCAAAATAGAGAAATGAAGGAATAGTTGAAGAAACAAATTTTATCTAAATGATCCCTCACATTACATTATTTTTAAAAGTACAGTTACAATAATTTTCTTTAATTCCTCTGCAATTCTAATTGGGAAAGACTATGTATCAAAATCTGTAACATCTTACCATACACTTAAATGCTTGAATTGAGAAATACAGTTTAGGACTCCAGGTCACAGGTCAGGATGCCTCCATGTCTCCAGTTATTGCTCAAGAGAAAAAAAAAAATTGTTGACCTAGGCTAGCAGGTATGCTGCAGGGTCTACAAAGTTTTCCTGCAAAACTTGAAGAAAAAAAATCAGTTTATCCAATCAATACTTAAGCATTGACACATATCTCTACAACACTTACTAAGAAGAAAAAAATGGGGGAAAACACAATAATGGGAGGGACTTCACACTCCCTACACCCACCCAGAGGTTAAGGGATGTGAAAGATGTGAGAAGTCTGACTGCCAGTGGAGACTGAAGCAAAGAACTCTTGAGTATCTCAGCCTTCTCCATATCTGTTGTCTCCAATTCTCCCTTCTTGTTTATTGGTGGGAGAGGCACACTCTCCCTAGACTTTCTCTTCTGACCTGTGTACCTATAGAATCCCTTCTTGTTATTCTTCACATCCCTTGACAAGTCCTGTTCCAGCTTTGCCTTGGCTTTCCTGACTCCATCCCTATACATCTGAACCATATCCTCGAACTCTTCAAAGGTCACCTGTCTCTGCTACCACTGTCTGTGCATTTCCTTCTTGCTCCTCAGTTTGAGGAGCAGGGCCTTGCTCAGTCATGCCACTTTCCAGACTGCCCTGATTCATTTCCTACACACTGGGATGGAGAGTTCTTGTGCTCCAAGAAAAGTGGCCTTAAAGAGCTGCCAGCTCAGGTCAGCTCCTTTATCCCTAAGGACAGTTTCCCAGGGGATCTCATTTACCAACTTCATCAACAGCTGGAAGTTTGCACTCCCAAAGTTCAGGGTCTTGACTTTGCTCCTTGCCAGGTTCAAGCTCCTCGAGATCATGAAATCCACCAGGGCGTGGTCGCTACAGCCCAGGCTGCCTCCAATCTTAACCTCTTAAATGACCTCCTCTGCACTGGCAAGCACCAGGTCCAGTAACGCTTCTCCTCTGATTGGTTGTTCTACTACCTGGACCAGGAAGTTGTCCTTTGCACACTCCATAAGTTGTCTGGATTGCTTCCAGTCAGCTGTACTGCTTTCCCAGCAGATGTCCGGGTGGGTGAAATCCCTCATCAGGATGAGAGCTTGTGAGTGCGATGCTTCCTGTAGCTGAAGCAACAAGGCCTCATCAACAGGCTCCCTCTGATCAGGCAACCTGCAGTAGACCCCCACCATCAGGTGTCCTTTGTTGGCCTGGTCCTTGATTTTTACCCACAAGCTCTCAACCTGTTCGTGTCTGTTTCTTAGAGGCAACTCTTCACAATCTATCCCTTCCTTAATATAGAGCACGATACCCTCACCCCTCCTTCCCATCCTCTCTCTTCTGAAAAGCTTGTAGCCCTCAATTGCCATGTTCCAGTTGTGTAACTCATCCCACCATGTTTCTGTGATAGCAATTAGGTTAGAGTTTTCTAATTGCACCAGGACTTCCAACTCTTCCTGCTTGTTACCGATGCTGTGTGCATTGGTGTAGAGGCACTTTAGCTGGGCTGTCCACCTCTTCATCTTTTGGGAGGAGCCCTCTCTTAATTCCTCTGGGACAATTTCCGGGTATTTCCCTGCTGCTCCCTAAAGTGCTGTTGTTTCCAGGTTCCTTACTGATGCCCAGTAGAGCATCCCCTTCCCCCACCAAATCTAGTTTAAAGCCCATTTCTGAACTGCTTTTAGAAGAGGTTAAAGTTGTTACGAGGCCTGGTAAGAAAAAACTTCATTTAAATATACACATTTCTTTTTATTGTTGGGAAGAAAGATTAATAAAAGAGTTCTTCCTTCCCCTTAAGGATGGGATGTCACAAGGAGTGAGAAGGAGAAAAAAGATGTATGTATCTGCTAAGGATAATCAGTTTAATAGATCATGAATGTTTAACAGTTACATGGTTTTATACTATGTAACACTATGAAGGTCATAAGGGTGTTGTGTAACACAATGTTCATGATAGTTAAACTAAACCTCATGGGCTATAAAATATGTACATGACACTCTTTCCCCCATAGGCCATGTTATATTTTTGAGTTAATCATAAAAAATATAGGAATACTAAGGAATTTTGTCTTTTCAAACTCTAGCTGGTATTGAGATTTAGAAAAAAAAGGGGACCATGTTGCAGTGCAGATTTAAGGGGGTCCCTGGGGGGGGCCCCAGGCCCTATGTTCGCTGGTATTTGCATGCAGACAGGCAAGGAGACTTCAGACAGCTGTTGAGGTGCTGTTTAGATGAGGATTTATTTGGAGTCCGTCCCCGGGAAGGCAGCATGGTTACTGAGGCAGAGGGGGAAAGGAGGGGGAGAGAGGGAAGGAGAGAGGGAAGCGGAGAGGGGACAGGGGAGAGGGGAGAGGAGCAGGGCCTCCAGAGGCCTCCGGAACAAGAGAGAGAGCCTCCTCCCTCTGCACCCTTAACAGGGAGATTTGAAGTGGGCACGGATTGATTCTCGGGCCAATGGGATTACAGATACACGATACTGCAGGAGAGGTTACACTTTTGAGGGGTGAGAGAGCATACCATTTAAATAAAATGCAATTCCACAGGACCATAAGAATATCATGTGACTAAAACAAAACATGCTGCTTTGCATTCAAAATTCAAATGAAGTAGAAAAAGCTGCATTAACCTTTATTATTCTAAATTCTAAAAACAAAACCCCTGTTGCCGGAGATCAGCCAGAGTCAAGACAGCACTCAATATGAGTTAGAAATCTTGCTCGTTTATTCAGCTATTTGGCATACATTTATATTGTGCTAAGCATATCATGCACCTAACTCTGAACATCATTGGTTAAACCATAGTGTTCACGCATCCTTGCAGTATACATAATTGGCTTAGAAGCTCTGTCCACTCGGCTGGATGGTGTGAGCCTTCTCCAACTTATGGTCAACACATCCTGTCTAGCATCCTGTTATGGCTATTGCTCCAAACTTTACTTCATCCTTAGCCCATCTAAAGAACAGTTCAAGGACGTTTCAGCTTCTACTCATCCTTTAGGCTAAAAGCAGGATTGTGCACATGTCCCTGCTTTCCCAGCCATGCATTCACAAAACCCCAAACTTCTATTAGTACTTGTTTAGATGACTAATTTTTCATAAAACTGCATTCTTAATGAAAACTCAGATGAGGTTAACATCAAAATACATAGCCTGTACAACTCTACTAAACATGCTCCTAGACTGGACAGTCAACTTCAGTACTTCAGATTACGTGGAAACATCAAGTTTTCATAGCATGAGTAATATGCTAAGCTCTTCACAGACAATCATAAACACAGCTCTTTTACATAGTCTAAATGAGGTTTCTGAAACTACATCTGGAAAAAAAATAAAATATAAAGATCATATTTTCAAGTCTACACATATATGTGTTTCCAAAACAGTATTTTTATGTGAGTACTTTTTATGCTAATTTTATAGCATAGGTTTTATAATTATTTAACAACAGATTATCCCTTATTTAGCTGACCTTTTTATCCAAACACTATTCAACACAGATACCTTTTCTATAGTATTAAAATAGCATACTCACAAAAGAAAATTTTACATTCACCTTCTACTCAAAGACATAGTAAGTGCTTATTTTGCCTCTATAGGCATTTGACTAGTCTGTAAACATGATTACAATAAAAAAAAAAATCAGTAAGATCATTGCTTATAGAGAGATCACCTTTTAAACCAGTGGGTTCTTTAAGAGAAACAGGTAGAGATTCATTTTTTGGATTACTTTTTGCCAAAGAAGAAGAGTCAAAATAGGAAAAGAAGGCAAATAAAGGCTTTTATATGCTGCCTCTATCTTTGGGAGCAAGTGACAAAGAAACAATCCAAAACATCAGTCTAATATTAGAGAAAAGATAAACATTGCCCAAAGAAATGCAGAATAAACAAGCAGTTTGACCAAAAGAGAGTGATCACTAGCGTAGCCTGGAGTAAACACAAGACTGGCATAAGTCTGGAAATGAGGAGAAACAACAATGGAACCATGGAAGGAATTGTTATGAACGAATTCTCAGTGGGTGTGAGTGCTCTAGGGGCTGCCCCTGTGTGGCTGCCATGGCCCAAGATGTGTCAGGGTTGTGTCTGCTGCCGCCACCGCCACCAGCCACGGTGGTATCTGAATCAGAGTCACGAAGGCTGCGCAGCCCCGGGGTTGTGGGTGTTGGCCCCCTCCCCGGTTTCTCCGATGCTTTTAGTTCTTTTGGTGGTTTTTCATGGTTGCTTTGTGCAAAGCGGCAGGCACGTGGCAGGGGCAGGGCACGCACGTGGTGAGCCCGTGGTGCGGCAGGGGCAGCCTCGTGGCGGTCCACGCAGCACCGCGGCGGTTCATGCAGCGGCAGCAGGGCAGCAGGTTGGCACCACGGTCTGCACCCCCCGTGCCCACGGCGGCCAGCCATTCAAAGTTCGGCGTGGCGGTTTTATGGTCGGCTTTGTTATCAGCCAGTCTAAGTTCCCGTGGCTCCCTGAGGGTCAGAGACACGTACAGCTCCTCCCGGTTTTAAGACAGCACACGTTTGGTTTTGTTAGAAATGAGATGCTTGACACGGCCAATATATCAAGCAGCAATTTAATTTAATAATTAATTAATTAATATGGTAAAGTGTGAGCAAAGACAGCACGCTGGGTATAGTGGTAGGGGTTTTCCCTTCCGACTGCACACCCATTGCTGGACTTGCTGGGATTTTATTTGCTATATTCATACATATTCATAAGTTTTCTCAGCAGTTTCCATTTCTAGTTTTAACGTTACAATTCAATACTTAACAGTCATAAATTCATATTTTGTCCTGTACAATTCTATAGGCTGTTGTGATCTATTTCGATATTTCAATATTCCAGGATGTACATCCAGGATATGTTTTTCAGATGGTGGGGTCCAGCTTCCAGATGTGGGGGTCCGGATTCTATTTTCCAGGTCTATCAATCTCTGATAGTGATGTCCAGTTTCCCTCTTCAGGAGCCATAAATCAGTGAGCTGAAAACTTTCTTCCGTGTCCAGGTTGTTTTCCCACCTTCTGTGAAAGGCCTGGCCCCCCTTCTTATTTCCTTCTTTTGTCTAAAAGCTTTTTTACATTTTAAAACTACAGTTAAAAATTCTTTAATACAAAGCAAGCTTCTAAAGTTATAATTAACAGACACTTATTACAGAATAGCTTGAGACTTATAATAGGTAATTGCAAACAAAGTTTGTTCAAAAACCTTCTTCCATGCTTTCCTTGGTTGTTTATTAGAACTCATCTTTATAACTGTCCCATGGCTGTGTTCTACAATTACAATCACACAGATTCTTTTTATTTCCCTGACACGAAACACAACTTTGTATTTCACAGTTTTAAGTTCGGTTTTCCTGGTTTATGCTCAGTCTCGTGTGTGTGTGCTGCAGTTTATCATCGGAGCCACAATGGGTGCTAAGCTCTCGGCAGCACAAATGGGAGTTTTTTATGGTTTAATTAATGTTTTGCATGCTACCCAAGTTAAGCCCCCCAGGGGCGATTTGAAAAGGTTTGTCCGCTGGCTATTTCTCCATTTCCCCCAAACATCCCCTGCCTCCATTCACAGGGCCCAGTTTTGGCATGCTGTGGAAGAGAAAATCCTGAAATTAGGTGAGGCAGGGGGCGAATCACTTGCCAAAGTTGCTTATCTAGCCCTGCAGTTTAAAACTGCTGCTTTGAAAAGGAAAGGGATGGAGAAATCGCTGAGTTGTGGGCAACCTCCCCCAGTTTCCCCTCTTCCCAGTCCCACACCCTCTCCCCAAAGCAAGGGAATTCTAAAGGGAGCAACAGGCAGCCAGCCCGTCAGCTCAGGCTCCCCTCAGGTTCTCCGACTCCCCCACCAGAGCAGTCTTGGCCAGACTGCTCAGGACTTTTCGGGTTACCCTGGCCAGGCAACCCAAGAACCATGCCCACCCCCACCTTTCCCAGTTAGAAAGCCCAGAGTTTGTTTTAGTTATGCAGAGAGTGAGACACCTCAAAACGGTCCCCACCCCCTCAGGACACAAAATGGCCACGACCTCGTGGCCAGATCGTCCTCTGTGTCCTTCCCTTCTCCTTCCCATAATCCGTTTCACCCATCCAACTCCTTTCTGTCTCCAACTCCTCCCACTTCCCACGACATCTTTTCCCCACCTTCTCCAAAAACCCCACCCACTCACCCTGACCACTGACATGCCCCTAGGGTGTCATTGGCTGCTGCCCAAACCACGCCCCCTCCCAGAAGGCGTGGACCTCTGGTTCCCACGCCCCTCCCACTGGTTCCCATGCCCCTCCCATCGGTTCCCACACCCCCCCTCCCTGTTCACATGATTGAAACCAGGAAGATGAGGGGCAGGAGCCTGAAACCCCGGATCAAGACCCATTTCCAACACTTGCCCCTGTCACATTTAAACGAGGCAGGGGAGGGAAAGCCACTTATCCCAATTGGCACCCCTTCTCCCAATCTATTATCAAGGACCTCTGTAAAGCCCACAAAGAATATGGTAGTGAAAGTCCCTACTTTTGAGGACTTCTCGCTGCTGATCTCACAGGTGTGGTGACAGTCCCAGCTGACATCAAACACTTGTTCTCCTGCCTCATGACATCCACAGAGTATAAACTCTGGGAAGGGGCATGGAGGCAGCTGCTCAAAGATGCCCTTCCTGATTTGCTCTTTGACCCAGACACAGCAGTGGATGAACAGGGCTATGGCCTGACCCTAGAACATCTTTGTGGTGAGGGACAATGGGTCACTGCCCCAGCGCAGGCTTCCACCATTCCTGTCTCAGCCCTTGAAATCCTGAAAGAATTACCAGACAAGGCTTTTTACAGTCTGCAGCCACATGGTCCCCTTCCACCTTACACACAAATTCGACAAGGGCCATTGGAATCCTTCGTAGACTTTGTAGAGAGGCTCACACGAGCCATCAAAATTCAAGTTAAAACAGAACATGCCAGGGAGGGAATACTAGAGAAGATTGCCTTTGTTAATGCAAATGATGCCTGCAATCCTCAATCTTCCTCTAGACCCTCCTCGGAACTTGAGAAGCATGTTACAGGTCTGCCAAGTGAAGGTTCCTTTCATGGTCCCTCCGCCAAGACAACATCTGAGACACATGCCCCGCAATCATCCCTTGAAGGCTGCAGCTGCTGACACCATCATCACAGATTCATCTTCTTGGCCTGCCAATGTTCCATTGCCTCGCCGGACTTGGCATCCTCCAGACAAACCCTGCATGCTATGGGGACAGTCCGGACACTAGATGTCCGATTGTCCACTCAAGAAGGAGTTTGAGGACTTTAAAAATAAAAAACAGGGGGGACAAGGGAAACCTGAGGGAGGGAAACCTGGGCTGAACCCAAGGGTTCAAAAAAACTACATGGGGAGCGCGAGTCCACCCTGCACCAGGACATAAATAGGGTGGACCGGGCAGGGAACAATGGGGAGGGGAAACAGTCGACACAACAGTGCCTTCTCATGCAGAGGGAACCATGACACAGTCCACTTCTATGGACAATCTATCGGACATGACAAAACCGATTCTAACAACAACCTCATCCTCTGAACCTTACAGGTTGCAGCTGACAAAGCCTTTGCTCCTGAATGATGATGACTGGCATCTTCTCGCTGCTGACCCTAGTGAGCTGGAGAATAGGCCTCAGATCGAAGGTGAGTTCCTCATCGTCGGGGATTGCAAATACACTCCGCAAGACATCGAGGTTATCCTGGGAAAACTCAGAACTGATCCCGGAGGCCTCATTCTCTGGCTGCATTGCTCCCACCCGCCAACGTTCCTCCCAAGAGGTCAGATCGTGGCGCAGGCCATCCCTACCGTGGACCCCACAGAGGAAGACATCCCCTCGGCCTGCCCAGCCCAGAAGATCACCACCGACAAACCAAAAATAATATGCAAATTTCAGGTGGGAGAGGAGACCCTGGACGTTGACTGTCTCCTGGATACTGGAGCAGATGTGACGATCGTGCCTGAACAGTATTGGCTGTCACATTGGGCCTTGCAGAACATGGCCAGACACGTACAAGGTGCAGGAGGCATCCAATTAGCTAAACAATCGAAGGACGTGGTCCAAATTGAGGGGCCAAAAGGGCAATTGGCAAGCCTCCGCCCTTTTGTTTTAGATTATAAGGCACCTTTGATTGGACAAGACCTCAGGGCCCAGTGGTGGGGTCACAATTAACATCCCAGACCCTTCACAGGATTTTTGGGCAGTGGTTACTGAGAAGCGCCCTACCCAGAAGCTGAATTGGAGAACAGACACACCAGTGTGGGTAGAGCAGTGTCTGCTCAATAGAGAAAAATTAAAGGCGCTTCATGAGCTCGTGGAAGAGCAGCTGAGAAAAGGTCACATGGAGGAGACCACTTCACTGTGGAATTCTCCCGTTTTTGTCATCCATAAGGCTGAAAAAAGCAAATGGCAGCTCCTTCACAACCTGAGGCAAATTAACAACGCTATTGAAGATATGGGGTCACTCCAGCCAGGGATGCCTTCCCCGACCATGCTCCCCCGAGACTGGAAATTGGCAGTCATTGACATCAAAGATTGCTTTTTCCAAATCCCCCTACATCCTGACGATGCTCCACGGTTTGCGTTCTTGGTTCCCTCTATCAACAGAGAGGCCCCAAGAAGTGGCGAGTTCACCCACAAGGGATGAAGAACAGCCCGATAATTTGCCAATGGTATGTAGCTTCCTTTCTGTCCCCGGTCTGTGCAGCCACGGAGGTCATTATCCATCGTTACATGGATGATGTCCTCATTTGTGCCCCCAACGATGACCTGCTAACCCACGTGCTCGGCCTCACAATCAGTGCATTGGTTGTTGCAGGATTCGAGCTGCAGGAGGACAAGGTTCAACAGATGCCACCTTGGAGGTACGTAGGGCTGGAGATCAGTAAGCGGACCATTGTGCCGCAAAAATTTGCAATAAAAACCAAAAACAGTACCCTCGCAGATGTCCATCAACTGTGTGGGGCATTGAACTGGGTGCGGCCCTGGCTGGGTCTGACCACCGATAACCCGGCCCCCCTTTTTGATTTATTGAAAGGGGGAGAGGAGCTAAGTTCTCCTAGGGCGCTTACCCCAGAGGCACGGAAGGCCCTGGAAAAGGTCCAAGACACCATGTCTACTTGGCAGGCCAACCGGTGTGACCCGGACCTGCCTTTTAAATTCATCATTACGGGTAGACTGCCACACCTCCATGGGGTGATTTTTCAATAGGATAGCACACGAAAAATACCAAGAACATCCAAAAAGGACCAAGGAGGAGGAGATCCTCTCTTAATCATAGAGTGGGTCTTCCTCAGCCACCAGAGGTCCAAAAGAATGACAAGGCCACAGGAATTGGTGGCTGAGCTGATTTGGAAGGCAAGGACCCGAATCAAAGAATGTGACTTCGAATGCATTCACATTCCAGTTAGTTTGCAATCAGGCCAAATTACAAAGCCCATGTTAGAACACCTGCTTCAAGAGAATGAAGCATTGCAATTAGCTCTGGACTCTTTCACAGGTGAAATTTCAATTCATCGGCCCGCCCACAAAATTTTCAATTCGGAAGCCCAATTTAAATTGGTGCTGTCAAGCATTCGGAGCAGGAAACCCTTGGAAGCTGTGACAGTGTTCACTGATGCATCCAGAAGATCCCACAAGTCAGTTTTGACTTGGAGGGATCCTCAGACTCAGCGGTGGGAGGCAGATATTGCTGAGGTGGAAGGATCACTGCCGTGGTGTGCGTTTCCCAGGACGCACACGACAGCATTGGGTTGCGACACATTCCCCCCGGGGGAGACTCTTCCTCCCCGCTCAGGAACTCCGATGGTATCAGCAAGTACTTTTGGGGCGCAGAGATGAAGCAGAGGCGAGACAGGTCTTGGGGTAAACTGAGGAGATTTATTAAAGGTACAACTGAAGAATAAAACCTAAAACTGAACCCCAAGGACTGGGAACACACCTCCCACCGTGGGTTTTATAGACAGGGCAATACAAAGCAAACAACCAATGAGAATGCACTCGGAGGAGTCTAAGGGGGGCAATACCGAACTAAAGCCAATAGAAATAGCAAAAGCAGCGTAATGATACAAAATAGCAAATGATATATCAAGCTAAGGAAGATTGGCAAGGAAGATTCTAGCAACAGAGGCAGGGATACAGAGAACTGACTCATAACGGTATGCATAATTTAAATCATAACACACAAATGAAATAGAAAGCTAGCCTGAAAACTCAAAGCAGAAAACCTACACCACAACAGATCACCTCAGGTAGCTGAGTTGGCCGCTGTCGTCAGAGCCTTCGAAAGGTTCCCTGAACCATTCAATTTAGTTACCGACTCCGCATATGTTGCAGGAGTTGTGTCCAGAGTGGAACAAGCCATCCTGCAAGAGGTGTCCAGCGTGACACTTTTTGAGTTGCTCTCAAAACTTGTCAAGCTGGTCTCCTACCGAGAGCAACCATTTTATGTGATGCATACGAGGTCCCATACCAATTTGTCAGGGTTCATTGCTGAGGCAAACAGGAGGGCGGATGCTCTTGCTGCCCCCGCGGCAATGGCCCCTCTGCCGAATATTTTCGAGCAGGCAAAACTCAGCCATCAACTTTTCCATCAAAATGCGCCTGGCTTGGTGAGACAATTCCGCATCTCCTATCAACAAGCCAGGGCCATCATGGTCGCATGTCCCTCATGTCAAGAACACGCCCTTCCCACTTTACATGCAGGTGTAAACCCCAGAGGATTGAACAGCTGTGAGCTGTGGCAAATGGATGTTACCCACATTCCAGCATTTGATAGACAAAAATACGTTCATGTATCTGTGGACACCGTTTCTGGTGGAGTCTTTGCCTCTGCCCACACAGGGGAAAAAGCTTCGGATGCTATCAAGCATCTAATAAAGGCTTTCTCCTTCATGGGCATCCCGAAGGCCTTGTAAACCAACAACGGCCCTGCGTACCGCTCCGAGGAACTCCACACCTTCCTGCAACAATGGGGAGTGGAGCACAAAACAGGCATCCCCCCATTCCCCGACGGGCCAAGCCGTGGTAGAAAGGACCCACTGTGAGATCAAGCGGATCCTTGCTCAACAACAACCAGTTTTAAAGGTGGAACCACCCCTGATCCGACTGGCCAGGGCATTATATACCATCAATTTTTTAAACTGCTCCTTTGAGGTTTTGAACCCGCCAATCATATATCATTTTGGAGCAAATGAACAGCTGCAGAGCAAGGAGAGGCCACCACTTCTGGTAAAGGTCCCTGAGACCGGATAGACGGAAGGGCCTCATGAGTTGGTTACATGGGGACGTGGGTACGCTTGCGTGTCCACCGCCACTGGCCTGAAATGGATCCCATCCAAGTGGGTGAGGCCCTACGCCCCAAAGGTCTCAGAGAAAAATGACAACATTCCACAGGTTGCAAAGGCAGCTTTACGGAGAAAACGTAAAGAGAAGGACACGTGGGAAGAATTCCCCTTTCCCTCTAGTCCCTGTCCAGGTGATTAATTGTGTTTTATTCTAAGTCTTTTCCAGTTACACTGCATCGAGCCCAGACCCGAGCCTCAGTCCAAAAAAGCACCATGTGGATACCACTGTTCCTGGTTGCCTGCTTTGTCCCGCAAATGCGAGGGTGGATTGTGCTGCAGCCGAAGGCCAATGTGTGGGCCACGCTTGCCAGAACGATGGGCCAAGACTACATTTGTTTGTCCTCAGCATCAGGAGCCGATCCATTGTCGACCTGTCTTGTGGGGATCCCTTTTAAGCCTGAGGAATTCCCCCCTCCTCTGTTGAAAATGATGGCTTACATTAACAGACTGAAACCACCCCATAGAGTCGCTCGGTCCTCCATTACCCACAAAGTAGATATACCCGTCCATAACCCCTTAGTTTTGTGGAGAGATTACGTTGCCACCATGCCTCAGTTGTCCAAAGTTCCTGTTGAGTTTGAGATTCTTGGTTCCTCCAGCTCCACGTGGTGTGTTCAGTTTATGTTTGATCCGCCCAAAGGCCAGGAGAAGCTGTTCAGCTCAATTCTCCAGATAAAGGAAGTATATAAAGCCGGAATGTGGCACGACAGGATCGCTCATGTAATGATGGCCTCTACTCTAAATTATAAGCCCCTGGCCCTCCCCAAAGGTAGTTTCCTTATTTGTGGCGACCGAGCGTGGGCAGGCATCCCCCCTCGCCTGACAGGAGGTCCATGCACCCTTGGTCGTTTAAGCCTGTTTACCCCAAATAAAACACAAATTATGGATTGGAAAAAGAAAAATTCTACTGTTATTTTGGCCTCTGAAAAGATCCAAAAGAGAGATCTGGCTGATTTGGACCCAGACTGTGACTCGGAAATTGTTCATTGGTCTAGACCTAAAGGTGTCGCCATCACAGTCTTTTTGCCATGGGTCTCGGCGGCAAAAGCACTCAGAGAATTGGGCCATCTAGAGTGGTGGGTGGCTAAATGGGCAAACTTTACTTCCAACGCCCTGGCTGACCTCCTGGCAGACGAGGAGATTACAAGGCAGGCGACACTTGAAAACAGAGCCATGATTGATTATCTCCTCCTTCTCCATGGCCATCACTGTGAGGAGTTTGAAGGACTGTTGTTTTAATCTAACCTCGAAAGCAGAAAACATCCGTAAGACTATCAATCAGATGCGGGACCTGGTCCATGAAATCAATCAGGAAACCAACGATTGGTTCAGTGGACTTTTCAAAGGTTGGGGACTCTCAAGTTGGGCAAGTTCTATTCCAAAAACTTGTTTGTTAGTTGCGTTTATCCTTATCATTGTTGCAATTGCCTTTGGAATTATTAAGAGGATGATCAGTAAGTTGATTTTGGGTGCTACCTCTCCCCCTTCTGTTAATCAAGTTACCATTCAAAGTGCTCCAGAAGAGTACAAAATGCATGGGATAGAAGATGCAGAGGAGCAGCTCTACCCTTCTTACCCTCCTTATGAGAACACTTCAGAATGGGTTGCTGAATCATATCCACAATTGGAATATCCTCCATCACCCTTAAAATTCTCATCATTTTAAAAAGAAAAGGGGGAGATGTAGTGGTGTGTAAATGAGTTCTTTATATAAGTTTTTCTAAGTTCTTTGTAAGATGGTTTGTTCCTTGTACCCTGCGTTTTGCCTTCCTGATAGTTGTCCCTGGTAATCCCCCAGTAACTGTTAGGTGTCAATCTTTTCCCCCCTCCTCCCTGGAGCCTGCCTGTCACTTCAGAGCCCTGCCTCAGAGATAGAAAGTTCTGTGAGGGGCTTTGAGTGATAGGCTAGGTTCAGGGAAAATTCCCTCCTTTCCCTTCTGTGTGGTCCTCGTTTGTATCAGTCACCTTCCTAGCCCCTTCTGTATTAAGCCCAATTGGTTGTATCCTCCTCACCGCCCTCTGTACCGCCCCCCCATAAAAGGGGGTCCCAAAAAGCCAAAAGTGGCTCGGTCAGAGCGAGTTCTTGGCAGGTGGGCAGGCTCTGCCTGACCCCTCAAATGAACCCCCCTGGATTTACTCAACCGGCTCCTCCCTTTATTCTCCTTCATTGTCTGCCGCTTGCCACCTGTGCCCTCAATGTTTTGTCGTAACCAAGACCCACTGGATTGGCTTTGCTTGCGCTGCTTGCCAGCTGTACCTGCTGCTTGCCGCGGTGCCTGAGCTAGCCTGGACAGGGCGGGACTGCATTCTGAAAGGCACCAGTGACAAATTATCTAGTGAATAAAAAGAAAAAATTATTTTATGAAGCATGCGTTTATATTTTTCTGTCAGGAAAATTAATATTTTGAGTGCTGACAGGTTATTTTAATTTACAGATCTATTTAAAAGCCAAGTGTCTTTAAAATTGGAAATGTATTCTTACCCCCTTTGGCTTGGATGGCTTGCAGATAATCTCTGTCAGAAAACAATATATGATGGTGTCAGATATTTTGATGAACTCTGCTTATAAAGACTGTGCATATATTGTCTTCCTCTGAAACTATGAGAAAATTTCACTCAAATTCTCAAGTTCTTTTTGTTTGACAGTCATCTTGAATCTTTCTTGCTCCTTTTTTCTTGGAGCTACATTCCCACTGATTGCTCAGGCTTGTGTATGGGTGTCTGTATCTGTCTTGAGAATGGTTTATATCCCATATCCATTTTTGGTTTTGTTTTATGTCCAGAATGGTCACTGCCTCCCCCAGCTTTGGCAGTATCGCGATGGGTGAGGGGCAGCCCGAGATCCTGCAAGGGTTGAAGGCCAGGGGCTGCTGCTTCCTTGTGTTGGAGGGTGATCAACTCAGGAGCCACGCAGCATGGGCATCCGACTGTATATCCTATTGCCCTGTGGTTTTTGACTGTTTCTTTCTTTTCTTTTTTTTCCTTCGGCACTGTCACTGGGGCTTACTGGCTTGCTTCTTTGTTCCTCTGTGGCTTGGAAGCCCAGAGCCAGTGCATGTTACGCCGAGAGCCAAGGGCACTCTCCACCGGGCCACTCCCTCTGCGCGGTGGCCCAACCCTGGGACCAGCCACAGCAGGTGAGCTATCCAAGGGAGCGATCCTCCGCCCAGCCCCGCTGTTTTCTGCTGCTGCTTCAGGTTTTTTACTACGTTTTAACTCGGCACCCTGTGAAAGAAATGAGAAGGAGGCGTCTTTACAAACAAACTGCAGTCCTGATGGTAGATAAGGCCAGATACAGAGAAGTGAAAGAAGCAATGGAGGGAACCATAAATTCCATAGTAATTCCACTGATTGGCACAGACTGTTACTCACTCAAGACTGGGCTAAATCTCTGGATTTAGAGAAAAAGAACAAAGACACAGGGAAAAAGAAAAAGGGAGGGGATGTATACATTAGAAGGGGGTCTCAGGTATTAGGCATTTCGGGAAGTCTGTACCTCTCAAGTACCTCAGCCAATGGGGGAAGAGAGAGGGAAACGTGCCTGGGAAATAATAATAAAAAGGAGGTTGCATCCTCTAACAATCTGAGAGATCACAGGGGAAATGCCCCATGACCTCTCCCTTTATTCCAATCAAGTTACAGGACTACTCTGTCTCCTTTTTGGACATAATCCTCTGGTGTTTCTGGATTAATTTTCCTGACAATTTGGGGGCTCTTGTCCAGGATATTTCCACCATCCAGGGGCAGCGGGCAGTGAGTGGAGCTGAAGGCGTGCCTCACCCAGTTTCCGTGATCAGCTCCCCTTGGTGGCGGCTGGCACTGGGCGAGTGATTGGGTTCCCGAGACTGTCCAGGAGACAGACAAGTGGCAGACCAGGGGGGTCTGTGAAGAGTCCACAGGGACAGACCACTGAAAATCTCACCGGTGAGTAAAATGGGATCTTCAGGGAGTAAACCTGGGAGGGCATCCATGGAGGGTAGCACAGGTAAAAGAGGGCAGCCATGGAGGGTAGCAAAAGTAAAGCCAGGAAGGGGCCCTGTCATAAGGGATGATGGTCCCAAAATATCTCCAAAGAATCCCTTGGAAGAATGTGGAGTTGGTTTATACATTCTCCCATGCAGGGGGATAAGGGCCACTGAATAGCCGAATCAATATGATTTCACCAGAAGCCGTTTATTGTTTACAATAGAATTCCAATTATAGATTTTAAGTCCCTGGTCCATGTGAGCACACACCTCTCGGTTAGCTAAGTCGCTTGTTCAAGAGGCAGGTACATCTCCTTCAGGACATCTAATTGGTCAGGGTTCATCAACACATTGTGCCTCCTTTATCTTGGTTTAGCATTCTTGGTCGTCAGATTCTCAGGCTCTTCTCTTCTTAGTTTTAGCTCTGTTTTTCTCAGTAACCTTAATGAATTCCTGAGGGCTCTAATAACAAAACTGCAGGTGGTTTGATAAGATTACTCACAAACAGTTTGGCTGGTGCATCAGAATGGCCTGTTATACAGATGCATTGCTACACTCCCAGAAGTAAAGACATGGATGCCCAAAGGGGGGCAATAAGGGAAAGTCAAGAAAGGTCTTGACAATCCATGCCCAGGGAGGGCAATAAGGAGAGTCGAGAAGGAGTCTTGACAACAGGAGATGGCCCAATAGTGTTGATATGTTGAGAAATGAACCCAGGGTCTCTATATGGAAGCTGGAACAGAGCAACACACAATACAGCCAATATGGTTAAAACATACATTCTCCTCTTTATTCTCTAAATGGCTGGTTTTATACAGTTTCAGATAGTTTACAGTTCCACGTGCTTTCTAATTGGCATTCAGCATGAGAAAGAATGCAAACAATCTTAGCTTAAGGCAGCTACTGTGATTCTACTCTAACTGTCCTATCTAAAGCATGGACACACCTTAACTTAAATTCTAACTCCACCACAGGTTTATCTATTTCTACACAGGCCCAAATCTGAGGCCCAGTTTGGGATAGCTCAAACTTCATTCCATAACACATCATGCTTCTGCTACAGAGAAAAGATTAGTTGAAGGAGAATGTAGAGAGATATGGTTGAGGCAAGGAGCGGCAGGACCAGGCGTCAAAGTGCAGGACTGGGAACACGGGCTGGGGTCCTGTGGCGGCTGTGGGGCAGCCAGGGCTCAGTGTCAGGCGGTGCCTGACCCCACCACCCCCGGGCAGGGGCGGCAGTGGGTCTCAGCCCCATGAGGCTGTGGGACGCTCCGGTCACCTGTAGTGCTGCCGGCCGTGCCTGCCGGGAGCGCTGGCGGGGAGCCACGTTTGGACACTGCAGCAGGACAGAGACCCGCTCTGGCATATGGTGTGTGATAAAGAGTGAGAACAAGGAGGAGGAGGAAGATCTGTCTGGGAAATGCAGATTGTACGTGGAAGGATTAGGATTTTCTTTTAAGGATTTTGTTTAGTTCACTGGAAAAAAGAATTATTTTAAGCTGTGGGAAAATGAGTACCCACAGACAGTAGAAGAGGGGACTAGAGGAAGAACAGAAGTCCTCAGATGAACTGGTTAGAAAGATACAGCAAGTGTATGTAAGAAGGGATGAAGAAAAAGCAAAAGCAAAGGCAAAGGTGTTAGCAGAGTTTTTATGGTCCCAGACAGATAAACCGCAGGACGTAAGGGGTCTCCCAGGACAGAAGGGACAGGGTCGTCCACAAGGAAGTGGCAGAAGCATTCCCGCCTCAGCAGGAGCAAGCCAACCTAAACAGCAGTTGGGAAGAAATCAGTGTGCTATCTGCAGGGCAGAGGGATGCTGGAAGCAGGAATGTCTGGAGAGACATCTGGCTCCTCAAGAGGAGGAAGTCCAGAGGATAATGGAGATGGATTGATAGGGATGTCAGGGGCTCCCATTATACCAGGGACCCACCACACTGGAGCCCTTGCTAACTTTTAAGGTGGGTCCGGATCGAGAGGAGGTGTTTCCTGGCAGATGCAGGGGCCTCTCAAGCCACCTTGAATTTTATCCCTAAGGAGGGAAAATTGTCAGAAAGATCTTTGATTATTCAAGGGGTGAGTGGAAAGGATAAGTAAGTGCATTTTATTCAACCGCTATTAGTAGATATGAGGGATAGGTTTGAAATGCATGAATTCCTGTTTGTTTCTAATTGTGATTGCAATTTACTGGGAAGGGATTTGATGGCTAAAGTGGGAATGCAAATTAGTATTGTGAAAAATGAAACAGAATCTAACACTGTGGTAACTTTATGTAAACTGTCTGAGAAGGTTTATGCTGAAATAAACCCAGAAGTGTGGGCAGCTCCAGGGAAATATGGATAATTAGACATAGAGCCTCTCCAAATTACTTTGAAGCAACCAGAACAAGTAATGTCTAAAAAGCAATACCCTATTTCAAGGGAAGGAAGGAAGGGGTTACAGCCTGTCATTGAGTCCCTGCTAAAGGCAGGTCCTTTGGAGCCATGTATGTCTCCCTATGACACTCCTGTGCTGTCAGTAAAGAAACCAGATGGAACCTACAGAATGGTGCAGGATTTAAGAATAATAAATGAAATTGTCAAACCAAGGCATCCCACAGTTCTGGATCCCTATACTATCCTGAATCAGATTCCTTATTCACATCAGTATTACTCAGTACTGGAATCAAAGGAGGCTTTCTGGGGGTGTCCAATTACAGAGGACAATAAACAGTATTTTGCTTTGAGTAGAAACAGAAAGAAGGAGGGAAAATGGTAAAACAATTGACATGGAGAGTCCTCCTGCAGGGATGTACAGTCACTGGTTTTGTTTGGGCAAGCCTTGCAGAAAATATTAAGAGAGTTGTCTTGGGTTGAAAAATGTAACCAAAAATGTGTATTCTATTTTCATCTGTTGAAACCGGTTAGGAGATATTGTTCTTCTCTCCTCTTCCATCCATCTTCCTCCGAGGGACATCACCTGTGAATGGGCCATTTAAGGCCTCTCATATGACTGACAACATTACTTCATTCCACTGTGAGATTCTCCCCTCAGTGGGAGGAGCCAAAGCCTTTCCACCAGCATAAAACCTGCAATCCCAAACACTAATGCAGCTGGTTTTCCACTGAATCCTTGGAGGAAGAGCAGACCCATCTCGCCAGCACTGGACCCTTTGTTTTTTCTACAGGATCATCTCTAATTCACAGAACATCTGTCACTCCAGGAGGACTTATTTGGACTGCTTCCAACACCCTGACAACAGGGTGTCAGGTTGTATCTCTGACTCTGTCAGGGTTTTCTAGGACTTTTGTTTGTTTGCTTGTTTTTTTTTTGTACTACTGCATTTGTATTTTTTTATTATTCCTAGTAAAGAACTGTTATTCCTATTCCCATATTGTTGTGGTGTAGGTTTTTGCTTTGAGTTTCCAGGCCAGCTTTCTATTTCATTTGTGTGTTATGATTTAAATTCTGCTTTGTACTGTATCTTAATTATTATGCATACCATTATATGTCAATTCTTTTACTTGTCAGCTGGCCACTCCCTAGAATTTTCCCCATTGGCCCTCAAACCTTTATCCCTTCCCTAATCTCCTCCCTTCCCAGTTGTCAATCCCCTGTATCCCTGCCCCTGTTTCTATAACCTTCCCTGCCAATTTCCCCTTGCTTGACATATCATTTGCTGTCCTGTATTGTTCCACTCCCTTTGTTATCTCCATTGGATTTAGTTCTGTATTCCCCGCCTTACACTCCTCTCTGAGTGTACCCTCATTGGTTGTTTGCTTTGTGTTGCCCCTTCTATGAAACCCACAGCCAGACGCTTGCCCTTCGTTCTTGGGGTTCGACTCTTAGGCTTTATTCTTCAGTTGTCCACACCTTCAATAAACCTCCTCAGTTTACCCCAAGACCCGTCTCATCTCTGCTTCATCTCTGCGCCCCAGAAGCAATCGCTGAGAGCATCGGAGTCCCTGGGTGGGGAGGTGAGAGCTCCCCCGGGGGAAAGGTGTCGCACCCTTTGTCGCCGTGCACCCTGGGACACATCAGAAGCACACACTGCGACACCATATTTTTGCCTGAAAGCTCCTAATTGCAAAATTGTAATAATATGGAGGGGGTTTTTACATTCTTCATTCCAAGGGAAACTGAGTTCTGTCAGTTTTCCCTGACAGATAGCTATCTTTCCAAACCAAGACAAGAGTTTACTCCACCCTCAGGAGTTAGGTTGTTGCAGTATGTGGATGATTTGCTTTTATCAGGGGAACAGGTGATTGAAGAGGCTACTGTGAAGCTGCTTAATTTTCTTGCTAAAAAGGGATTTAGAGTCTGAAAAGAAAGCACAGTTGGTAGAGAAAAAGGTTAAATATTTGGGACATATTTTTACTGGAGGGTTGCGGTGTATCGATCCAGAAAGAGTACAAGGAATTTTACAAGTACCATTACTCCAGACAAAAAAGGAGTTATGGCAGGTTTTAGCGTTTGTGGGGTACTGCAGAGCATGGATTGAGGATTTTTCTGGTTTAGCCAGACCTTTATATGACTTTTTAACCCAAGACAGTCCTAATGTTATGGTATGGACACCAGAAGGAGAGCAAAGCTTTAGAAAATTAAAAGACAAATTTGTTAATGCCCCAATCTTAGCTCTTCCAGACTCAGAAAAGGAACTTGAGCTATATGTGGATGTTAAACAGGGCCATGCAAAAGGAATTTTGGTACAAGGCCGAGGCCGTTTTAAGGGTTATTGGTCTTAAAGGTCTAAGAACATTTTAAGGTCATAAACAGAATTGTTTATTATATTGAAAGCATGTATCTGAAGGTGCGAGAGTCCTAAACGAGCAGTCTTACAATCTCACAATCGGTTATAAACATAAGTCTTAGCAAGCAAAATCCCAGTAAAACAATAATCAAAGCATAGAAGTCTTAACAAGCAAAATTCTAGTAAAACAATAAGCAAAGCACAGAATTCTTAACAAGCAAAATTCTAGTAAAACAATAATCAAAGCATAGAATTTGACATCACAGCTTCCAGGTAAATCAACTTCCAATCTCCTGACCCCAAGCAGCATTTCCAGCCGTGAGGTCGCAATAACAGAGAGGAATCAATCACAGAATCACAAATCCCAGACAGGGGTCCCGGCCGCGGGGATCACAGCGACAGAAAAGGCCCCGAGATTCTGAACCCGCACAGAATCCCCGGCCGCAGGGTCGCGGAGGCAGTGAGGGATCCCAAACCCAGCAGAGTTCCCGGACACAGGGCCGCAGTGGCAATGGGGGATCCCGAACCCAGCAGAGTTCCCAACCACGGGATCGCAGTGACAGGAAAGGGGTCCCAGGGTCGCAGAGGCGAGAAGGGGTCCCGGGGTCCCGAACCCTCGCAGAGTCCCAGGAAGCCCCGAACAGAGTTCCGGGGCAAACATCGCAGGGGGAAAGGGAAAGGGACAGGACCCCAGGGCCCAGATCCCAGGCAACAAAGACTACAATAGATGGTACCTTTAGAATCCCATTCGGCTCCCTGGCAGGGCTCGTTCCTCAGGCTGTAGAAGGTGGAGGTTGGATCGATAGATCGGATTGATCGATCGATACCTTCACTTTCAGCCCAGAGGCTTTTTATCCATAAGTTACAAATGCATATTCATATCTTTATCTACACACTACCCAATCTAGGTGCAATTTTCTAAGTTTGTAAAACTACGAAAAACTACGAAAAGCAGCATCAAAAACCTACGCGTATAGCATATCTATCAGTGCAAAAACTGTCTTACTAGCGTAAAAGTTTTATCTTATTGTGTATAAAAATTCTATCTTGTTATGTGAAAAACTCTATCTTGACATACGTAAAAAACTTTATCTTATTTGCACAAAATTCATACCAAAAATTATAAACAGTACTCTACTCTATTTTTGTTATGTCTATATCACTAGGCCTGAAGCTCTGTACTTCTACACTAACAATTAGGCACTTAGGGCATGTGAAGCTTAAAACTGAGGCTTAGATTTCTATGCATATATGGCTTTATATATTCTAATTTTTCTAAAGTTTTTAATTCAGTCCCTTCATATTTCACTCTCTGTGGAGGATCCATGGAAACATGGACTCCAACAAGCAAGGGGGGACATGGAGGCCTGTTGCTTATTTTTGTAGGCCTTTAGACCCAGTGGCCAGAGGCTGGTCTCATTGTCTGCAGAACTGTGCAGCCACAGCCTTGATGGTATCTGAGGCCTGAAAACTGACAATAGGAGGATATCTGATTGCTAAAGTTTCACATCAGGTTAAAGCTTTGTTAACCAAAAGAGCCTCTAAGTGGATGACCAGCGCTCAGTTATTAGAGTATGAATCTTGTTTAATGGAACAGGAGGATTTAGAATTGAAAAGTGGGGAAGGGTTTAACTCAGCCTCCTGTCTGATTGGTCCTGAAGAGAGGAGCTGGGAAGAAACCCATCACTGCATTCAAATGATACATCTCCAGACCTAGGCTAGGGAAGATTTATGAGACTGCCTGGCCTGAGGGAGAAAATGTGTTTATTGATGGGTCTTCAAGGGTGGTAGAAGGAAAGCGATTTACACGATACGCTATCAGTAATGGAAGGGAATTAAAGGAAGGAGGAGGTTGCCGTCCACATGGTCAGCTCAGACAGCAGAGCTGTATGCGCTTGTGTGAGCCTGTGAATTATATCAGGACAAGATAGGGAATTTTTTACTGATTCTAAATATGCATATGGGGTGATAAATGCATTTGGGAAATTATGGGAAGAAAGAGGTTTATTAACCTGCAGGGGGAAAATGTTAGTTCATGAGAGCTTAATTTCTCACCTATTGGAGATGGTGAATTTACCAAAAGGGGTGGCAATAATACATGTTAGGGGACACCAGGCAAGGTACTCAGAAGCGGCAATAGGTAACTGACTGGCTGATGAAGCAGCTTGGAAAGCTGTATTGTTGCCAGAAATCTCTAAGATCCTCCCCTTGCTCCCAGTAACCCCACCACTGACAGAGAAGCTGTCTTTTCCACCAGAGGAGCTTGAGATAAAAAGAGTAGGGCAGAGGAAAGAGGGGATAACTGATTTACAAGGGATAGTAAGCAGTGGATACCAAAAGCTCTGGCCTTACAGATATTAAAACAACTTCATGAAGGAAATCATTTGGGCTCTTGAGGACTGGTGTGGCTGAGTTTCTCAGGTATCGTGGGCATGGTGTGCTCACAGATACGATTTGAGCTATTCCAAACTAGGCCGAACTAGGCCTCAGGCCTGGGTCTAGTAGGCCGCAGAACGTTCAGCATACGTAGTAGCAGATAAACTTATCTGCTACTAGGAATGTGTTAAGGTATGGACACTTACAGCATAGAAGTAATGGCACTAAATCTCTGTAGCTACCTTAACCCTGGATTGTTTACATACTTCTGTATGTCCACTGCCTATCACAGTGCACCTGCTAAATGTAAATGACTCGCTCTGTATATAATCCGCCATCTCGGAGAATAAACGGGAGTACGTGCTGGAACACCATATTGGTCTGGTCTCACGTTACTCTAGCCCCCGGTCTTACCAGAGCTCGGCTTCAATTGGCGCCCGAATACAGAAACTGAGCCCTGGATAAATACTGAAATATATGGCTTAGATGCTGGAATATAAGGCTTAGATGCTGAAATATATGGCTTAGATGCTGTGAGATATAAGGCTTAAATGCTGTGAAGACCCTGCTTGATTTAGAACGTGTGTGTCTCGCTTGCGGACTCCTGTTCTGAATTTGCAGGGCAGGCCGGGGAGCATCGGCTGATTGGATTGTTCAGAAGGGCTACAGTGCCACCCACTGTCAGTGGAGAGAAGGTAAGAGCAGCCACGCGGATGGATACATTAATGGAACGCGATTTCATGGCTGCTACGCAGCTTTTAGTGTCCATTGTCTCGAAATGGGGCGAAAAAATCAGAGACTCTGATATAAATCAGCTGGCCCAATGGGCTAAAAAGAAAGGGAGGTTACATCAGCCCTTGCTTTTGTTTAGCGAGACAGAATGGAAAGAAATCGGAGACTTACTGTGGGATTCGGTAGTTTCACAAGGGAAAGACGCGAAACTCTGCTCGGAGTTAGGCGTAACTTGGAAAAAAGTTATAAACACGTTGCAAACCTTTGCCGCGGAGCACAGAGCTGCCCAAGCCGCGATTTCCACATTGGAGAGAACGACTCCTTGCTCTCCTGATCCGGGAGCCCAAGCGAAAAAGCAGAAAAAAGTATCCAAAGTAGCGAGATTTTTCGGGATTAATTCCACGCATCCGGTGAAAGGGAACGCGGCCCCTCTCTGTTCGTCCCTCCGTGATGTAGTAGATGTGGCCAGCCATGCGGTCGAGAAACCGGACGGGAAGCTGGATATGCCCTTGCCGCGGTTCGGCGAGAAAGGTGCGGAGGAGGAGACGAGCCAGCCGCCAGACCCCAGGGGCGTGGCGAAAGAGGAGGAGATAGGCGGGACCGGCAGCGGGGCAGGGCTGGCACAGGTGACGCAGCAAGGAGGCGTACTTAGAGGCGGTGCCACCGGCGGAGCGGAGTCAAACCCCTCCCCACCGGAACGGGAGCTGACGTCAGCTGCCCACCTGACCAAAACAAAAACAGAAAACATGGCGGCGCCCATGTCCGGATCGGACAACGCGAGTTCGACTCAATCCGAGATCCCTGTATCCCTGCAGCAGGCATCAGTGAGACCCGCTACCCATCCACGAGCGTCCCACTGTCCTCTGCCGGAATCTGATTCGGATGAAGAAGTTTTGGAACCTGACGGCCGTTGTGCGGCTCGATCGCTGGAAAAGCCGCAGAGATCAACAGAACTACAGCAAATTATAGCTGAGCTTGCTAAGTTCTCAAACCGGCAAAATCAACTAGAGCAAAGGACAATCGAGTTATCTAACACATTCCCACAGAAAACACATAACTTGCAACCTTTGTCGTCGATACATAACCAGCAGACACTGCCATCCAATGCCCAGCAGATGGCGCTGCCTGCCAACCAACCTGATCCACTTCTGAACCGCTGGTCAGAGGTAAAGAAGAATGCCATCCTCGATAAAGACTTTGAAGCAGCCAGTCTTATATCTTGCCCTGTGGTGATCGAGCAAAACGTTGCTAGGTGGCAACCACATGAATGGAAAGTATTACAATCTGCAAAACAGATGGTTAGCCAGCATGGAATTCGTTCAGAAGCTTCTAAAAGTATTATTCAATACATTTTTACAGCTGACCTCTTGTGCCCTGCTGATAGTCCCAATATTGCAGCACTTCTGCTCACGCCATCCCAATTTCTCATCTTTGAAAGGGAGTGGAGACGGCTGGCAACCAAGGAAGCTAATAGGCATCAAACGGTGGGAGATCCATTTTATGGGATTCAGCCGGACATGCTGACGGGCCAAGGAGCCTATGCAACGACAAATGTACAGCTGACTTTTCCCATTGAAATTCATCCGCTGTCCCAGTCACTGGCCTACAGAGCTTTGCTGTTGGTGCCAGACAAGAAGAAGCCTCCATCCTATGCTAATGTCAAGCAAGGAGCCACAGAATCGTTTGCACAATTTATTGATCGTCTTTCCACAGCTTTGAGAGATGCTCCAGATTTGCCTGTGGAGGTGCGAGATCATCTGTTTCGTTCTCTTGCATTTGAGAATGCTAATGCACACATGAAAACCATATTAGCCTCCCTCCCCCAAGGCTGTGGCGTGGACGAAATGCTAGTGAGAGCAGCGAGAGCAGAGCAGACTAACCAAACAGCAGCTTTCACAGCAGCAATGCAAAATGCAAGGCAGCAACAGGGACATGTTATCGCAGCTGCATTGACAGGAAAGCACTTTAGCCGTTTTACTAACAGCAAAAAATCATCAACAAACTTCCCTTGTAACCGCTGCGGTGAACCAGGTCATTTTAAGCAGACCTGCCGGAAGCCTGTTTGGTGTCACAGATGCAATGTGGACACTCATGCTACAGAGGTTTGCAGAAAATCGGGAAACTTCACAGCCAGCGCGCTGAGGCAGCGCGCCAAGACACAAATCGATGCCTCAGCCCACCAGACACCAAAAATGACTCCTTAAACCAAAACAGACCTGCTGTGTGGAGAAGCATTGGCGTAGACATAACAGCGGCGGAAGAAGTCACCTTGCAAGAAAAGGAAGTAACTCTAATCCCCACTGATGTCTCGGGACCTATTTATAATACAATTTCTTCAGCTGGAGGTTTGGTATTAGGAGGAGCCTCCACAAGCAAGCAAGGTATTATAGTGGTACCAGGAGTCATCAATGCAGATTACACTGGACAGTTAAAAATAATGGTTTATGCCTTGCAGCCTCCTGTGACAATCCCAAAGGGGAGCAGGATTGCTCAGATCATTCCTTTTGAAACCATCCTGCCACATCGTCAGTCTTCAAAGCTGCCTACGGAAACAGAAGGAGGAGCTAGGAGCTTTGGCTCTATGGGACACAATGTTTTTCTTACAGTGAATTTAGACGAGCGGCCACGTATTGCAGTGAAACTGCAACGAGGCGATGAAATTATTGACATGTCACCACTTCCAGACACCAGCGCAGACATCTCTTTAATTAATAAACTACATTGGCCTTCTCATTGGCCTCTGAAATCCCCATATACCCGCGTTGTGGGCGTAGGAGGCCTGACTGTTCCTTCAATAAGTGCAGATTCTATTCGGATCATCTTTGAAGATGGGCAAGTGGTTGTGGCTCATCCATATGTTGTGCCAGTGCATGAAGAGATTCTGGGACTACTAGGCAGAGATGTGCTTTCCCAAATAGGGATGGTTTTAACTACTGACCGGCATTTTCCTTAGTGGCCACTGCAGAGCAGCCACCCATTTTAAAAATCACCTGGTTAACTGATACCCCTGTGTGGGTTGAGCAGTGGCCAATGACAGAGAAGAGGCTGCGAATTACCAAGCAATTGGTGCAGGAACAACTAAAAGCAGGTCACATTCGACCCTCCGTGAGTCCATGGAATACACCGATTTTTGTCATCCCTAAAAAATCAGGGAAATGGAGACTATTACATGACCTTCGCAAGGTCAACGAGCAGATGCAAGCGATGGGTGCTTTGCAACCAGGCTTGCCAGCACCGACTATGATTCCTCAAGGGTGGGACATTGTGATCATCGATTTGAAAGACTGTTTTTTCACTATCCCGCTCCATCCTTAAGATACTCAGCGCTTTGCCTTCACTGTGCCGTCTATCAACAGAGCAGCTCTAGCACAACGGTATGAATGGGTAACTCTTCCTCAGGGAAGTCGTACCTCACCGACTATGTGCCAGATATTCGTTAATTGGGCCTTGCAGCCAATTCGTCAGCGTTTTTCCAATGCAATAATTTATCATTATGTTGATGATATCCTTGTTGCTACTAAAGAGCCATTGCTCAGAGAAGAATTAACCTGGCTAGTCACACAATTAAAACATCGCGGTCTGACTGTGGCCCCAGAAAAAATACAGCGATCAGCTCCGTGGAAATACTTAGGATGGTTGATCACAAATGCACATATCCGGCCGCAGAAAATTACTTTGCATACCAACATTTCTACATTATATGATGCTCAGAGACTTTTTGGAGACCTGCAATGGGTTCGCACCATTGTAGGAATTACCAATGATGACTTGCAACCGTTTCTGCCATGGCTACATGGTAATGATGCCAGTAGCCCTCGACAATGCACCCCTGAACAGCAACGAGCCTTAATCAAGGTATCAGAAAAGCTACAACGTGGTTGGAGTATTCGCCGTATAGAACACCTCCCACTGTCACTGTTCCTCTCCAACGCAGATGCCTGTCCGTTTGCCATCATTTTTCAATGGCAAAAGAAAAAGGGGGAACACCAGTCTAGGTTAAAGTCGACAGCTGGGGTGATTGAATGGGTGTTCTTACCGGTGCAGCCGAAGAGTCGTGTTATGACACGAACAGAAGCCCTTGCCGTGCTCATCAGGAAGGGGAGAGATAGGATTTTAGAGATCGATGGGGAAGAACCGGCAGATATCAGTGTTCCTATTAGGAATGAAGATCTGGACTGGAAGCTGAGACATTCTGTGGAGCTGCAAGAAGCATTGTTAGGTTTTACAGGTGTGGTTCACAATCGACAGCCAAAGGGTCCGATGTGGACTCTGATTGTACGCCATCAGTGGCTGGAGAAGCCTCTGTGTTCCATGACACCTGTGGAAGGCAGAACAGTTTATACAGATGCTGGCCGAAGGACACAAAGAGCTGTGTGTGTGTGGAAACAGCGAGGAGAATGGAAGCAGCATTTAATCCACAGTGAAGCCGGAGACAGCTTGCAGACCCTGGAACTGGGAGCAGTGTGTTGGGCTCTGCAAACCTGGAATAAGGAACCTCTCAATGTGGTGTCAGACTATATGTGGTTGGAGTGGTACGGAGAATCGAAGATGCACTCATTAAGACCACTCAGAATCGATGCCTTGGAGAACTATTTCTACGACTGAGGAGTATACTCAGACAGCGTCAGCATGCCTTTTGCGTGATGCACATTCGTAGTCATCAGTGCAGCAATGGTTTGGGAGAAGGCAATGCACGGGCGGATGCTGCAGTCAGTTGCGTTGCCCATGTCCCTCCTGAAAGCAAATTTGTAAGAGCTCGCAACAGCCACGACTTTGCGTCGTCAATTTCAAATATCTATGAACGATGCACAGGGGATCGTGCGTGCCTGCCCTCAATGCAGCCATCATGGGCCAGGTCTTGACCTAGGCACGAATCCTCGAGGCATGAAAGCCCTAGAACTGTGGCAGATGGATGTAACACACATCCCAGAGTTTGGAAGGTTGAAGTATGTTCATGTTACTATTGACACCTACTCCAAATTCATCTGGGCCACGGCACAAACTGGGGAAAGAGCTCTGCACATTGAGAGACATTTGACTGTTTGCTTTTCAGTGATGGGAGTGCCTGCAGAAATCAAGACTGACAATGGTCCAGCCTATGCAGGACAACGAGTTGCTAGGTTTCTGCAGAAGTGGGGAGTTAAGCATACTACCGGAATTCCTCACTCTCCTACTGGCCAAGCCATTGTGGAACGGGCTCATCGGACACTGAAAGAGTATCTCGCAAAGCAGAAGCAAAATAATGACCTAGATGTGACCAATCGCTTGTCTAAAGTACTGTTCACTTTAAATTACTTATGTCTAGCAGAAGGACGAGAAGAGCCTGCAGTTGTCATCCACCACCAGGCTGTAAAAGAAGGAAGACCTCAAGCAATCCCAGGACTTTACGTATATCATAAGGACATGCGAACGGGTGAATGGCAGGGACCCAGTCCAGTCTTGTTTAATGGTCGCGGTTATATGTGTGTTTCCGCAGGAGAAGCAGGACCTGTCTGGGTGCCGAGTCGCTTTACTCGTGCGTGTCCACAAGAAAAGATACCAACCGGCGGTGACACTCCTAGAGACACTCACAGAGACAGTGACGACTTACCTGAAGCACCTCAAGAAGACGCAGAGAGTGCTGAAAATTGACTGTTTCAATAATACTATATCATTGCACTGCTATAGCTTGATAATTAGAGACACGATAAGTTATTGGCTGAGGTTTTAAGTTAATAGCCTGTTGCTACACTGTTTGCTTTTCACAGTGGGTGAAATGTTAAGCATGAGGGTGTTTATTTTAATCAGTGTGGTAGTAGAAACAAGAACAGGGATGTTTAACATTGACACAAGGGAGAACATGTGGGTTACTTGGGCCAAACAAACTAAACAGGATTCCTTTTGTTTATCTCTAGCTACGCCATCCAATCCTTTTAGAACTTGCTTGATTGGAGTTCCACTGACCTCCATGGCAGAGTTCAAGTTTTTAACCCCTGTCAGCATTAACCCAAAAGGTGCTTTAGGGCCACAAGCTGCTGCCATAGCGCAAAATCTTAGAACTGCTGGTCCAGAGCCTCAGGAGTTTGATCTTTTAGGTTCTGTGCCAGGAAACTATTGTCTTGTCTTTGGGCGCTTTACAGTAAACTCAAGTCTATTAATCATAGACGAGCAGCAGTTGAAAAGCCACGCTACATGGTTATCCCCTCATTCACCATTGTATTACAATTACACTGAGTATTGTAATAATTGGGTCAGATCTGTCACACAATTGACAACAGCTGCTAAGAGATTGCCACCAGGAATCTTTCTAGTTTGTGGAGACAGAGCATAGTCCACAGTACCTCCAAACAGTGTAGGAGGACCGTGTTATTTTGGTAAACTAACTCTGTTCGCACCTAGTATTCATCAGGTTCTAGGCTTGCCACAAAAGGCTCGACGAGTCAAACGCAGTATGTCTCAACTAGGTCCCAACTGCAGAGATCAAGTTAAGTTATGGCAGCCTGCAGCCGTGATCTCAGCATCCGTTTTTGCCCCAGGAGTTGCTTCAGCACAAGCCCTCACACAATTGACGTGTTTAGCCTGCTGGACAGGAAAACAAATTAATATAACCTCAAAATTATTGAGTGAGCTTGCTGAAGATGTTAGTGGCATTCGCCATTCGGTGCTCCAAAACAGAGCTGCTATAGACTTCCTTCTTTTGGCTCAAGGGCATGGATGCGAAGAGTTTGAAGGCATGTGCTGCATGAATTTATCAGACCACTCACGGTCGATACATCAGCAGTTAGCGCAGTTGAGGGACAACATGAAACACCTTGTAGTTGAAAACACTCCGTTTGACAATTGGCTGAAATCTTGGAATCTCACCGGGTGGATTGTGGATTTACTTCGTTTTGGTATAATGATTTTTATTGCTGTCATAGTGGTTTTAATAATAGTGCCTTGCTTAATACAATGTATGCGCAAATTAGCCAGCCGTGCCTTAACGTCGGTTTGGATAGCCCAAAAAGAAAAAGGGGGAACTGTGGCCGAGTTTCTCAGGTATCGTGGGCATGATATGCTCACAGATACGATTTGAGCTATTCCAAACTAGGCCGAACTAGGCCTCAGGCCTGGGTCTAGTAGGCCGCAGAACGTTCAGCATACGTAGTAGCAGATAAACTTATCTGCTACTAGGAATGTGTTAAGATATGGACACTTACAGCATAGAAGTAATGGCACTAAATCTCCGTAGCTACCTTAACCCTGGATTGTTTACATACTTCTGTATGTCCACTGCCTATCACAGTGCACCTGCTAAATGTAAATGACTCGCTCTGTATATAATCCGCCATCTCGGAGAATAAACGGGAGTACGTGCTGGAACACCATATTGGTCTGGTCTCACGTTACTCTAGCCCCCGGTCTTACCAGAGCTCGGCTTCAGATTGGCAGAAGCCTTCTTCAAGATGTATGTTACTGTGTGTCTTTTTACTTTGGCAAAGCGAGCTATTAAGGATTGTTTGATTTGTGCTAAAACAAATAACAGGATTACAAAGAAAACTGCCAGGGGAGGGAGGCCTTGGGCTGTACGTCCCTTCCAAAGATGTCAGGTGGATTTTACTGAAATGCCCTGAGTGGCGAGGTTTAAATATCTTCTGGTAATAGTATGTCAGCTAACAGGGTGGCCAGAAGCATTTCCAACTGTGTCAGCAACTACAAGATCAGTTATTGAAGTATTTCTGGAACAAATAATTCAAAGATGTGGGATTGTGGAAGCAATAGAGTCAGATAGGGGGACTCATTTTACAAGAAAAATTCTTCAAGGGGTTATGACTGCTTTAGGAATACAATGGAACCTCCATACCCCCGGCATCCCCAGAGCTCAGGCCAGGTTGAAAGAATGAATGGAGAAAAAAAAAAAACCACACCTTTTGAAGCCGGTGATAGAAACTAAGATGCCATGGGTACAACTCTTGCTATTAGATTTGGCAAGAATAAGAGCCAGACCAAGAGAGGATATTCAGTTATCTCCCTCTGATGTTTGGAATTCCTTACCCTTATAATTCTCAGTCTAGTGGAGGGGTGGAAATAAGTGATGTATATTTAAAACAATATGTGGCCAGGATACTGTGTCTTGTGAAATCTGATCGACAAGAAGCTCAGCTGGCACAGATCCTGCCTTTTGACCTTGCTGTTCTTAACATCCAACCAGGAGATTGGGTCCTAGTTTAGGAGTGGAAAGAAGCACCACTGGTGGCAAAGTGGTGTGGACCTTTCCAAGTGTTCCTGACCACAGAAACAGCTGTCAAGACAGCTGAACATGGGTGGACCCATCACACTCTGGTCAAGGTCTCTGAAGCCCTGGAGATTTGGACATCTCAGCTGGAAGAGAGGGAGGGGAGGCCACGACTGACACTCGGCAGGAGTGGACCTGAGCAGGATCCAGTATGTCGACATTGGGGAAGCCTCGTGTGCCTACACACAGACTGTCTGCTGAAATAGTCTGTATGGGCATCCCTCCTTTCAGATCTCCAGTCACTGAGAAGCTAATCCTCGATGTCATTGGTTTCTTTATGGTAACTTGTTTCTGTGCCTTCACTCGCCAGAGGTGGTGTGAAAGACAACGTGAGAATTAGATTAGGAAATTAGATTACAGCATTAGAATTTTTTCTTAATGATCTTACCTTTATATTGTCAGTTAGGTTTGGGCCGGAGGTGGGAGAATCGTTTTCTAGTCCTAGGAGAAAAAGTAGCTGTCTTAAGTTTGCCTTAATAGTCTTTTTGGTAAGGAAAAGGAAGTGACCTTCCCTGTGGAAATATTACCGTTTCTTCCGTGGCTGAGAGAACCAATAACCAGCTACAATCGCCCTACGAATCCATGTATTTAAGAAAGGAGGAGCGAGAAAAGCTCTTGCTTCCAGCTTTTGAAGAGAGAAACTCCCATCCCCTCCCCAGTCCCGGCACGGTGGCCGGGCGGGGGAGGGGAGGCCGCGGCTGCTAACATCCTACCGCCACTAAGCCCTGCCCCGCCGCCGGCCCGGGCCGAGTCGGCGTCCGTCGGGCCCCGGGAGCAGCTCCGGGCCGGCCCGGGCTGGGCCGCGGCGCGGACTGGTGAGATTCTGCCTGACCATTTCCTGCCGCCGATGGGTTCCCGCACAGCCCCCTCAGCGTGGCAGCCGGAATCATGCTGATAAAAGAACCATCCAGGTGCCCCAAGAAATTATGCAGCCGAAATGAACGCAGCGAGCCTCCGCGGCCGCTGCCCGGCAGAGATCATGTGACCAACAGCGAAAGGCCATTACCTAATGCAAGGCCCGGGTAAGATTAACTCTTTCAGTGCTGTAGAATTCCATTTAAAAACAAATAAACCCGCGGGCACAACTTCTCCCGAATCAGGGAAAAGGAAAGGTGAAGGTACGTGAAGAGAACAACGTAGAGAAACCAATGTCAATAAAGAAGAGCCATGTCCCAGATGGGAGGAAAATGAGGAGATGCCTTAATCTTGGACTGAAATTCTCTTAAAAGGCCATGGTAATGGATTTTAATACACTAAAATCTCCCTGTAATTCATGAAAAGCATGGGGGGGATGTAGTATTCAAATTGTAAATATAAGCAAAGGCATTTGTGCTGAAACAAGCAGATGTTGAAGTAGCTGTGATACAATGATAAGTCTGAACAGAGAAAAAAAATGAAGACCCTTTGCCCCCAGGGAAGAAGAGGAAGATTTCTGTTCCCAGAGATGAAGATAATTTCAGAGATGTATGAAGAGAACCTCTGCTTCTGAACAGCTCATCCTTAAAAGTGTACCCCATTAGCTAAAGATTGAGCCCTCGAAAACAGTTGTGGGGAAAGCTTTAAGTTGAGGGGAGGGACTTTAACACTGCAAACATTTCCATCCCCTGGCAAGAGTGACTCCTCTCCCTAAGTGAACTGAAAAAAGATTATTTTAGAGGTGGTAAACTGACTGAAAGTCCCAATTTTTGTCTCTACGTTGTCAGTGGGAAAGAAAAGAGTTGGGGGAAAGAAAAGTGTTCTGAAAGTTTAGTCTGATTTCTTATTATTTTTCTTTTAGTTCTGTTAATAAAGCTTTCTTTATTACCTTTTAAATTTTTGAGCCTGCTTTTGCCCTTCTCCTAATCCTTATCTCATAGCAGAAAATGAATAAATAATTCTAGTAAGTGCACTGGCATTTGGCCAGTGCTCAACCCACCATATTGAATTGGTGCTGTGACTCGGACTGGTGAACCAAAACCACTACAGCAGCAAAAACCTTTAACCTTAGCAATTGTTGGATCTGCAGAAGGCCAGGAGGATCTGACAATACACCATGGGTGGCCAACAGGCTTATGGCAGGTTACCTCCAAACTGGTCAAGGATATGTTATGTAAGGTATATTAAACCATTGTTCTTTCTTGCTACCACAAGTTCAGGGAAGTCAGTTAGGGTTCAAGATATATAATGATCTAATTAGATAAAAAAGCAGTCAATTGATGCATCCCTGGCTGGAGGGAGCACCCAAAAGTAGGAAAAGATGAATGTCCACCTTGGAGAATCATACAACACTATGGACCAGACACTTGGAATCCTAATGAATTAATATCAGGTGCCAGAGAACCCATTTATAATTTAAATTGGATAATTAGGTTACAAGCTGTCTTTGAAATAATAACCAACCAGACAACTACACCTCTTGACCTTCTTGCTGACCAATCCACTCAGATGAGAAATGCAATATTCCAGCATCAGATGGTATTAGATTATCTATTAGCAGAAGAAGGGGGAGGGTGTGACAAATTAAACTACTCAAACTGCTGTTTGCAAATAGATGACAATGGAAAAGTGGTGAAACAAATAACAAAGGGAATAAGAAAGCTCATGTACCAGTCCAAACATGGAAAGGATGGGAATGGGACATTTTCATGGTTACCTGGTGGACTATGGGTTAAACTAATGCTTTTTTTCCTCTTATGTGCTGTAGCAACTCTCATATTTTTACCGTGTATGATCCCTTCCTTAGTGCAACTTATTCAACATGTGATCAAGGGGATGCAGGTAGTAGCCATGCCTACTGATCCAGAAATGGCTGCAAAAGGACAGAAAACTATGTCACTGCAAATAATTGCAAAACCAAAAAAGACCCAGGAACAGAATATTAAGTAGATGATGACTACGGTTTATAAAGACAGTTACTGAGAAAACAAGATGAGGGATTGAAAGAAATGAGAAGGAGGCGTCTTTACAAACAAACTGCAGTCCTGATGGTAGATAAGGCCAGATACAGAGAAGTGAAAGAAGCAATGGAGGGAACCATAAATTCCATAGTAATTCCACTGATTGGCACAGACTGTTACTCACTCAAGACTGGGCTAAATCTCTGGATTTAGAGAAAAAGAACAAAGACACAGGGAAAAAGAAAAAGGGAGGGGATGTATACATTAGAAGGGGGTCTCAGGTATTAGGCATTTCGGGAAGTCTGTACCTCTCAAGTACCTCAGCCAATGGGGGAAGAGAGAGGGAAACATGGTCAGGAAATTATGATAAAAAGGAGGTTGCATCCTCTAACAATTTGAGACACCACAGGCAAAATGCCCCATGGCCTCTCCTGTAGCAATGCATCTGTATAACAGGCCATTCTGATGCACCAGCCAAACTGTTTGTGAGTAATCTTATCAAACCACCTGCAGTTTTGTTATTAGAGCCCTCAGGAATTCATCAAGGTTATTGAGAAAAACAGGGCTAAAACTAAGAAGAGAAGAGCCTGAGAATCTGACGACTAAGAATGCTAAACCAAGATAAAGGAGGCACAATGTGTTGATGAACCCTGACCAATTAGATGTCCTGAAGATGTACCTGCCTCTTGAACAAGTGACTTAGCCAGCGCAGAGAGGTGTGTGCCCATATGGACCGGAGACTTAGAATCTATAATTAGAATCGTGATGTAAACAATAAACGGCTTCTAGTGAAATCATATTGATTCGATATTCAGTGACCCTTATCCCCCTTCACTCTCCCTTTATTCAAATAAAGTTACAGGACTCCTCTCTCTCCTTTTTGGACATAAATCTCTAGTGTTTGTGGATTAATTTTCCTGACACCCCATGTCTGCCGAGACCCCTGCAGCTTCTGCCACAGCTTTGGAGTTTTTGTTACACTTTGTTTGTCACCCGGGATGTGCTCACATTTGCTGTTCCAGCCTGCTGCTCTGAGGTTCCTGCTACAGTCCATTCAGCTTCCCGAGGGGCACTGAGTCCAGATGCTTCTTGTGAGTTTGCAAAGGAAGCCCCTTTTCTATCTCTTCCCACCATCTGAGCTGCCATTACCATGTGAAGAGGAGGCTGAGCTCACACCACAGCTCCCTGTGCAGCCATGGGGGGAATCATTGCACCTGCCCTGCCTAGCCAGGAGCCAACAGTGCCCCTGCCGGCTGTGGCCATAACTACACCAACAGGGAAAGTGCTTGATGAGTGAGAGAAGGCTCATTTTAGGACTTTTTGTTTGTTTTTGCTGCCATTGTTGTTGTTTCTCTTGTTATACATATATATATCTTAGTGAAGATCTGTATTTTTTTTTCCAATCTTTGCCTGAAAGCCCTGTAATTCCAAAGTTAAATAATTTGGACAAAGGGAGTCATATTTTCCATTCCAAGGGAAGTTCCTGACTTCCTTGGCATGCACCTGTCTTTCAAACCAAGACAGTATCTTCTCTGCATCTGTTTCTATGGCATGTTATTTCTTTTTTTCCTCACACATGCCTATCCTCAAAATATTCAATAAAACATGTGCTACATACATGTGCCTTTGTTTTGGATGGTGACATGTATCAATGTTCTCATGAAGGCTGTTCTTGTTCCAGGAAGTTTAACTATTTATAGTGATTTTGAAGAACATTTTCTATCATAATCAGCTGTAATATGTTTTCTCTAACAACAAAATTATGGATAACAGGCCATCTTATTACATTGAACTCTGCATGGAAAACATGCTAGCAAAAGCACAGGCATACATATTAAAGCCTCTTTAAGAGTCACTATATGATCTTTCATGAGTACTTGCCCTGTATTGAAATATTTACTGGGAATACAGTAAAGGAAGTTGGCAAACCTACAAAATGTTTAATAGTTAATCTATATATTAGCATAAATTAACAATGCTGTGCACACTAGTGTTCTTTTATTATAGTCAAGATTTGTAAACAATTTCCACTTACGTATCCAAAACCTTTAAGAAAACTGCTCAGGTTTATTCCATTATTTCTCAAAATATATACCTCTTAGGCCAAGGTTTTCTATGCTGTTCTTTTCGTCGAAGGTTAATTATGTTTAGGGAATCTGAGGGAAGTCATGTAGGATTTTAAAACAGTGGGAGGACAAATAGAGAAATTTCAACATAGAAACTTAGAATTTAAATATATCATAGTACAGAAAAGGTTAATTTTTATTAACAGATCATTTTGACTTGATTTTTAAGTTATGTGTTATGAGCAAAAAGCAGATGCAGTTTCCCCAGGGATGAGGCACAACACTCAGCAATTGAAATCATTGGTTTTAATGAAAGTGCAACATTACCATGGTGGGAGCCCTGAGACACTGATGCTAATCAAATGGGGACCTGACACAGTGGAGCCCTGCTAGGAAGTGAAGCTCAAAGGAAATCACTGCAGGGGTGGATAATAAAACTTGCATTGATTAACATATCATATATATGCAATGTCTTGTTTTGCTCATTAGCGAACTCTGATGTAATGCAGGTGCTGTTGTCCGAATTCCGAGATCCACAGCTGGCTGCCAGGTTTGCACCCATACAAGGATATATGCAATTGTGGAGGGCTGGGGAGCGAACTATCTTGGGTTCCTGTGACAACGAGTTAGGATGTGCTTGGGACTCTTACATACTCAGGCAGGGGAGGTGAACTATCCTGACCTACCATAACAAACCTCACACTTGACATATGGCTATTTGAAAATTTCATGCTAAGCATTCCTAAAAGGTGTATTCTTGACTCAATCCTGTTTTTACACTATAACTGAGTTGCATCACCCAGGCAGAGACATTTATCTGTATTTAATTGCACTGTAAAACCATGGGCAGTTTCTCTGAGTCAATAATTCAATTTTATGGACCAGTTATTGTCCCTATCAAAAGTTAAAAAAAAAAAAAAGGCTTTGTGCATCAGAATACATGCTATTGAAAGTCTGTAAGAAATTAAATCACAACAAGTTAATACTGGTTTCTGGCTCACTAATGGAGCATCCACATATCATCTGAAGTGCTGACAAAGTAGATAGACTGATGTTTGTCCCTATGACTGCACACTGAGAAGCAAGTTGTAAATATGTGCCCAGGTAGAAAACAAATTTTTTTAAAGAAGTTATAAGAGGAGTACTCAGCATTTAGAAAACATCCACTGATGTTGTATTTATCTTTATTATTTTTCCATTTTTATTTGATAATCAATAAATTACATTTCATTACAAATTTATGTTAACAGCCATAATTTAAAGGAGTTACTTGTGTTTATTTCATTTTGTTATAAACGTGAGATGATTAATTCATGTTCTTATGATAAATTGGAAATTTATAAAACTGTATAAAGTTATATCAGGTAAAAGTTTATGTTTTAAGAGATTTTTGCAGCAGATGGTGAAAACAATCAGCCCCAAAAAAGCAGGCACCTCCATTCAGAGAGGGACAAAGGACTTTTCCGGGAAAGCTTGCAGCTGTCTCAAGTACCGGGAGGGGACCTCCGGAGATAAGCTGGCACCAGCAACTCACACCTTGGCTGTCGCCTTCACAGACCATCAAGCGACATCATCTATATCTCGATCATTTATCGACCTTAAGGATCCATAGAAACTGGACATTAACATTTAAACGGAGAGAGAAACTCTTTTCTGCTTGGTCGGGGAAACTCCTGAATTTGTATAGTTGGTCGGGAAACAATGGGAAATATGGGGAAATATTGCCGAGGGCAGAATAAAGTGTATAAAAACCAAGCCCCGAACCAGGCTAATTTGTGAACTGTTGGGGGAGATAGCAGGCTGCCAGACCCTGTATCTCACGGTTCACCCTTGGCATTTCCCGGGAAAATTATGTCAAGTGTCTCCGCTGTTGGTGGGTTATCGAAATTCTGTGATTTGATCTGTTATTAATAAACCAAATTATTATTTTAATTGGAATATCTGATTGGCATTTATAACAATTTTATTGCACATGTATTTCCTGTTCTCACTGTACTGTCTTTTCATGAGAGCCACAGGATATCTAAAAGAAAGAGGACTATCTGCTGCAGGTTAGAAGGCCGGTTTAGCCACTATAGAAGAATTTCTAAAATGTTTTCACATGGAAAACTTATCTAACTTGATAGCCAAAGTCCAATCAACTTTCTTTTGTCAGGTTTCTGGATTAGAAGAAAAGGTGACTAATTTCTTCAATAAAGAATTAATTTGAAATATGAGCGTGATTTATCTCTAGGTAGGTGTGTTGGTTTTGCATGGCCTGGTTTTTGGTAGCGGGGGGAGCACAGAGGTTGTCACAATCTGATTAACGGTCATGATGGTTTGTTTTGATTTCAAAGTGCAAAAAGAGGCAGAGAGAACTCAGTTTAACCAAAAATCAATGTATCTTTTATTGATACCCACAATGTGCAATAGAGGAAAAAGGAAAGAAAGAAAGAGAGAGAAGAGAAAAGGAGAGAAAAAGAGGGGGTTATAGCTACCAACAGAAGACACGAGTCCTCGTGACGCTGAACCAATAGACCACCTTTGCAGTCCTCATGGCGTGCGCTAATAGATCTGTCTTGTCCGTCAGGGAGATCTCGTGAGCGATGCCATCTTGCTCAATGATGGGGCAAGACAGGCTGGTTTTTGGAGTAGGTACAGCACAGTTAGTTTGGAGCAAACACAGCCCAGGTGCCCATGACGGGTCCATTGTTCTTCCCATGGACCTGTGAGCACACCTGCAGGACTCTGGCAGGTTTCCACCCTTCTCCCCCTGTCCTTCTGCAGCGATCGGGAGGCAAACAAAGGGTCTTTGGACCGACTCTCACACCACCCCGTGACTCACGATAGTCGTCAAGAGAGCTCCAGCAGCTGGGTTTGTTGCATTGTTACGAAGTCTTCAGGACTCAATGTCAGTAGCATACCCCGGAAAACAGAGACAGAGAGAGAGAGAGAACTAGAGAACAGAGGGAGAAAAAGAAAAACAGGAGAAAAAGATGGGCAACAATAATCAGTATTGATAAATAAAATTCTGAAACACATCACAATGATCAAACTTCAAAACAAATCACAATGATAATCAATATTGATTAATAAAATTCCAAAACAAATAACAATGATAAATGATTCACAAAATCAAATAATCAAAAAAATCATAATAATAATAATAATAATTCAAAACAAAACACATTTTTAAAATGATCAAAACAAATCACACAAAGTCAAAGATACATAATTAGCCTAAAATATGCATATCAAAAAATCTTTTCTCTTACTTCGGCAAAAATCCATTTTACAATCCATGACTATGGCCTACTTGTAGGGTTTGTCTTGTGTCCATAACTCCTTTCCAGGACACGATGGATTTCTTCCACATTGTGATGAACAGTTTATCAAAATAAGGTTCATCCCAATCGGGGTAGGCCATAGCTTGTGGATCAGTGTGTAATTAGATTGTAAAAGGTGGTCAGAAGTAACTGCAGCTGAGTAAGAAAAATCACAGGCTGTGATTTTGGTAAAGTTACAAACACAAAAATTTGAATGATTTTTAGTGTCCAATATTACATTTTCTACAGCTACAACATCACAAGCAGTCCTAAAAGAATCTCTTATCCATTGCCTATATACACAAGCACTGTTTCAGGAGTCTCGTTAGGATAAACTTCAAAATGACAAATATTTTGTTCCATGTCCAAACAAATGTCCTAAGCTATAATTGTATTACTTTCACAAATAAACCCTTGTTGTTCCCAAACAATACAAAATTCTAAATTAACAGTTTGCAATTTCTCATCAATTTGATGGGCCCATTCCCTATACTGCAAAGGATAGAGAATAGCTCCATCATGATTTAATCTTAATACAATAATAGGGAATATCAAATGTACTAAAGCATTACGTATGATCAATACAAAGGCTGTGGCTGTGTTTATCACCGGGTTGTATTCCACCAAGATTGAAATTCTCTTTTGAAATCATTGGCATTGTCCCAAATTACTTTCCAAATTTCAGTAGAGTTCCTTCTTTTATAATTGAGGCAGCCACTAACTGCATCCACAACTGAGACTGGAGACAGCTAAGAGCCAAAAGATGTTTTGTGCAACACTGAGTGGATCAATTATCAATTTGTGGTTATTCACGTAATTTGGTCAACTCTCTAGCTGTAGCAACCAATTTATCCATTAGTACCTCTGAATCGATGCTATTTAAGATTCCCAATTTTGTTCCCACAGCACCAATAATGTTTAAAATATCACCAGTTTTATCAGGGTTTTATGTGGTCTTTATGTCCCTTGGAGTTCTCCTGTGAAAAGTAAACACAACAGAGTCTGCCTAAAAAAGGCAGAAAAGTTAGTATGAAGGAATTATCCAGTGTGTATTCATGTTTGGAGCTGTCGGGCAAAAAGCAGTGATTTTGGAACACCTGTTAGCCCCCCATCCATAAAGGGTATGAGAACCCCATTTGATCTTTTCACCTTTTGCCCAATCCTGGACAATTTTAGCAGTAAAGTAAGACCCATTATCAGACTGGATTTCCTGTGGTTTTAGAAAAGTTCCAAACCATTCTTGCAATGCTTTAACAGTATTATCTCTTGCTAGATTTCCATCTATCTGGTGAGAAGCTACCCACCCCACAGCAAAGTTTCCTTGGCTTGCAATACTTAGAATTTCTTGCCACTTTTCCTTTTTCCACACTGGTATTTTGTTGACCCCACAATCAGTTGCTGACTGCTCAGGGAAAAAAGAAGGGGCTGTTTCAGTGACTGAGGTAGGTTTGTCTGGGCTGATATCCAAGTTTACTGTCAGATTTTTTACAGCTCCTACTGAGGCTCTTTTGGCCACCCCATCAGGTGGCGGGGGGGGGGGGGGGGGGGGGGGGGTTTGAATATGAAGTAACAGCTTTAATGACTTAAAAGGGCCTCTCAGGACAACAGGTTGTTGTACTGACAATCCTGAGGAAGCAAAACCCCATTCCACCTGGAAAGGATCTGCAGGATGAATAGGGCCAAGTGCTTGGTGAGCAGTTGTTTCAAAAATCAACAATTTTATTGCTTCTTCCTGAGAAGCACTCCATTCCCTTTTTACTCCTTTTCTCAGCAAGTTATAAATGGGTCTGGCAATTATAGAAAAATCTGGGATGTGTTTTCTCCAAAACACTAGTAATCCTAAAACTTGTTGCAGTTCCTTCCTAGATTCTGGCATTTTAATTTGATCCAAGGAGGTTAATGTATGCATATCATGCTTCCTTTCCACCAAATTCCCAGAAATTTTACTTTCAGGGAAAATTTGTAAATCAAGGCTTTCTAAGTGGGAGATTATTTTCTGTTGGGCATCCCCCACTTCTTCTATTTCATCTCTACCCATAAGAATATCATTGATGTATTGGTAAACAGCTACATTGTCAGCTATGAGTATTTTTTCTAATTCTTGGGACAAAGCATGGTGGGCAAGGGTGGGTGAATGCCGGTACCTTTGAGGCGATCTGGTGAAAGTGTATTGCTGCTCATCCCATGTGAAAATGAAGCGATCCTTATCTTCTGGTTGTAATTCAGCTAGATTTCAAACAGCTGCTGTTAGGGAATCTGTGTTGGTAGGCTTTCTGACAGGCCAGACTGGAGAATTAAAAGGGGAGTGAGTTTTAACTATTACCCCTTGTTCTCGCAGTTCTTGTATAACTGGTTTTATTCCTTCTCTTGCTCCCAGGGCAAGGGGGTATTGTTTAACATTGGTCACTTTGCTGTATGGTAGTCTGATGTTAAGGCGAGGTGCGCCAAAAGCCCAAAGAAGCCCCTCGTTGTAAAGCCATTGTTTACCAGTGATGGCAAAAAGGCCCAGTAGATTGCTTGGAATATTTCCAGTCACCATGTCTATAGAGAGTTTGTTTTCATCTCCTGGCAAAAGAATTTTCACTAGGGCTGCTCTCATGACTTCAGAAATCCCAAGGGCGTTCAGAACACAATATCGCTTTTTTGTTGGAACAACTCCACACTTCTGGGCAGAGATTTGAGCACCTGTGTCAACAAGGCAAGTTATAGGTGCTTTTTTAGGGTGTGAAATAGCTGTAATTAATATCTCTCTGCCAAGATCTATTAAATCTTGAGAAGGGAGGCTTTGCTGTGGCTTGTTGCCCAGGTGCTGAGAGGGGGAGTGTGCGGTGGGTTGAATTGTCAAATTTGGTTTATTCTCTGGGGACCCCCTTTTTGGTACCAAATAGCCACCAGTGTTGACAGTTAGTGATCTGTTTTCTTTTCTCTGGTTTTTCACTGCTAGGAGTTCTAACACAGTTGGTCAATGCTACTGCAATTTCACTCCATACCCAGACCTTACCATCACCGGCAGGTGAATTAGATTGAGGGGCTGGGGGCTGGGAAGGGGTCAAATAAGGACTGAAACTGCCATCTCTAGATCCGATTCATTCACTCGGGTTTCCGAGGAATCTGTCTAGTCTTTCTGCAGGGCTTAAGGCTGTTAGTGATTTTTGTAAAGCAATTGCTTTAGGTTTAAGTGATTCCAAAATCTCTCGAATTAAAGGAATCATAATTTCAGGCTTTACAGGCAATTGCATTGGTGGTTCATCATGTATCATTTGCAAGCAGGCAGCTTTGTGGATGTTTCCCAGGGGCTGTTTGGGAGTACTAACTAAAGTTAAATGGTCTCCCCTTTCCAAGGGGTTAAGCTCCCTTGCCCAGTAAGCTGCGCATTGAGTCAGGGACCATGGGTTATGTTCGTCTCCCGTTGTTAAGAAAACTCCATGTCCCCAATACCCACTGGCTACTTGTTCTGTCAATTTAATTTGATCTCCACTGCTGAGAGATACTTGGGAAACATATTCTGTCTCCGATTCATGAGGGAGATGCGAGTATTCTCCTTTTAACTTAGATAATTCAGTGGTGGTGTCTGGTATTTCTTTAGTGGTTATATGTGGGTCAGAATCCTCATCATTAATATAGTTATACTCTGTTTTAAACAGAGGTCTCATGCTAGGGCAGCAGTGTTCCCCACAATTTTTTACTAACTCTAATTCTTTCTGGGGGTAAATCTGATTAATGTGAGGAGTTTCCTTTTCCTCTGCCTTTTTTGGAAGTCAGCATTCTCTAAATTTTTAGAATATTAATCTCCCAAGGCAGCCCGTAGCAAATGATTTTCATCTTGCAGCAAATGGTTTTCATTTTGCAAAATTTCAACTAAATTTTGAAGGGAGTCTATTATTGCTTTTTCCTCACTTCTTCACTTAAAGCGAGTTTTTTATAGCTGCCGTAAGGCAAGCTCCCATTACTGAGCAGAGTATGGTTTTATTTTTGCTCAGTTTAAATTTTGTTTCATGTTGTAAAAAGCATACTCTATCAACCACACTCTCCAAATTAGACCAGTTATTATTAGCCCAAAGTTCCACCTCTGGAGAGTGTCTGGCATTGTGTTTAGCTAGTAGAGCATAAAATGTAGCTTTATTTTTAACATCATCAGTCATTTTGTGAAGGGGATCAGAAAACCACTACAGGGAGGTAATGCTTGATTGTACACACACACAGAGCTACACTGCATCTCCCCTTCTTCCCTGGGGTGGGTGAAGGGATGAAATCCTGTCTGCTGAGGTACTCCTTAGTTACTGCAAGTTGTCCCTTCGCTTCAACCAGACAGTTTACACACACAAAACAGTTTCTCTTTTTGTACTAGGAGATCTTTTGTGAAATTCTGAAGACAGATAATAGCTCAGTCGAGTGTAGGGATGCTTTTCACCTAGGTGTCTACAGTCTGCAAGAAATTCAAAACGTCCCCCTTGCTTTCTAGACAGCTCAGTCCTTTCGGAGTGGCTGGTTGGACGCGGCTGGAATGAAGCAACCTTCTCCTGTTACAGACTCTAGACAACCTGCAAACCCTTCTGTCTATCAGGATCCTGTCACGGTGATGCCAATTTAATGTCACGATCTGATTAACGGTCGTGATGGTTTGTTTTGATTTCAAAGTGCAAAAAGAGGCAGAGAGAACTCAGTTTAACCAAAAATCAATGTATCTTATTGATACCCACAATGTGCAATAGAGGAAAAAGGAAAGAAAGAAAGAGAGAGAAGAGAAAAGGAGAGAAAAAGAGGGGGTTATAGCTACCAACAGAAGACACGAGTCCTCGTGACGCTGAACCAATAGACCACCTTTGCAGTCCTCATGGCGTGCGCTAATAGATCTGTCTTGTCCGTCAGGGAGATCTCGTGAGCGATGCCATCTTGCTCAATGATGGGGCAAGACAGGCTGGTTTTTGGAGTAGGTACAGCACAGTTAGTTTGGAGCAAACACAGCCCAGGTGCCCATGACGGGTCCATTGTTCTTCCCATGGACCTGTGAGCACACCTGCAGGACTCTGGCAGGTTTCCACCCTTCTCCCCCTGTCCTTCTGCAGCGATTGGGAGGCAAACAAAGGGTCTTTGGACCGACTCTCACAGAAGTATCTTTCTGTGAAAAGCTGCTGGAAGCTTCCATCATGTCCAGCAGAGACAATCCCTGATGGCTCTGAAGATGGACATGCTGCTGGCCACGGCTGGGCCAATGAGAGAGGTTGGTAATGCCTCTGTGATAACATATTTAAGAAGAAAATCAACACAAAGTGAGCACAATTTTTTTTCTTCTAGTCAGAGAAGAGGAGGAGGTGAGAACATGTGAGGGAAACAACATGGAGACACCAAGGTCAATGGAGAAGGAGGGGAAGGAGGTGCTCCAGGCGCTGGAGCCGAGGTTTCTTCTGCAGGCTGTGGTGATAACCATGGTGAATCAGGGTGTCCCCCTGCAGCCCACGGGGATATATGGGGGATGCAGAGATCCACCCGCAGCCCATGGGGCAGGTGCTCACACCAGAGTGGGTGGATGCCTGGAGGGGGCTGTGATCCAGTGGGAGAGAGGGGGCCCTTGCTTCCAGGCTGAAGCAGCCTATCCCTGGAGGACTGCACCCTGTGGAAGAGTGACCCATGCTGCAGCAGTTTTGGGAGGACTGTTTTCCTGTGGGAGGGACTCATGTTGCAGCAGTTTTGCGAGAACTGCTGCTTGTGAGAGTGGACCCACGTTGAAGTTCACGGAGAATGTCTCCCATGGAAGAGACCCCACAGTGTAGTATTACAGCACGTGCGCAGGAACACAGTACTAAAGAACTACTCCACGCCTCTAAGCCCGAGCGCAGGACTGTAATGGCACTGATGATACAGCGAAGGGATGGGTTCTTGTTTGGATATCCGAAGACTGTTTATTCAGAGACACAAACAGGAATAGCGAAGGGGTCAAGGGACGCAGAATAGAGGTTCAGGGACAAGAACAGCTTTGAATAGAATTAGGGACGACAACAGCCTCAAGTAGGATCAGGGACGAGAATTAGGATCTGGCCAAGGGCACAGGGTTATATACGAGACAAAAGGGGCAGATCTGAGGGTCAAGGGCCAATAGGGATAAAGGGAAGTGGTGCAGAGGGTTGAATAGGAACCGGGGGGAACCAACAGGGTAACAGGGGTGGAGTACTGTGGCAAAATTAAGCCAATAGGGGTTAAAGGAGGGAAGAACAATCTGGAAAGGGTACATACATGGTGAACAGGGGCTGAACAGGGGTAACATCAACTAACTAACCAATAATGTAACAGAACTTAAAAGATATTATCATGTGGCTGCAAAAGCCCATGGGAGGGAGGCTTTTCTCACTGTGAGAAATCAGGTTGTGATTTGTGTCAATCGAATAGCACCCATCTATGTATGTGTGTCTGTGGGCAATGCGGACAGAGACCATGGGATTATTATAAAGAAGAGTTTTAAAAATCAGCTAAGTAAGGCATCGAAATGGAGTTTAACAAGGTAACTATATAACAGTAGACTTTTAGCTAACGGTTTGTTTTAACAACAAAATTGTAATTGCTTGCAAGTAATTAATATAAGCTTTAAACTACCTTATAGTATAAATTTTAAACTATCCTTTGTACAAGTTATAAATTGGGTTTTTTTGAGTATGGAAGAATTTGTAATCACTTAAAAAGGGTAAGTAGGACTAACACAAGCTGAGAGGCTCTACAAAGACATTTTTGAAACATGCTGACTTGGAGTTTTGTAATCACTGAGGGGCCCCATGAAGACACCTATTGAGACATCCTAACTTTAAGAGCTTTAGGTTGTGTAATGTCTAAGATGCTCGCAAAATGTATGCTGACTAACAGAATAATATGCTTGCTTAAGCAAATTGTATAACCAAAAATAGTGCTAGTAGAAAAAGATATTTTAAAAGAAGAATGGGAGGCTGGAGAGACATCAGAAGACCACCTCTGACCCCCACCTCCCCCCAACAGATCTTCAAAAACCACAACTGCTGACTATGAAGAAAAGCAAGTAGAAAATAACTGAAAATTTGGGAAAGTGAAGTGCCTAGAATGGTATATGAAGACCACCATCCAAGATCTGAATTTGTGTGTTGGTTGGGGCGGGGACCCCCCACATACCCGGCGCTGTAAAATTGCTCACCCTATTATCAAACAAATTAATAAATTGGCTATATTGTTTGATGTATTGGCAAGTCTAGCTTTTCATTTATAAGATCACCATAACCTAGAGGAGTGTTTCTGCCTGTTTGCATTGGCCCCTCCAGGGTTGAGGCATAGTTGCCCTGGTGGCAAGCCCCTTGGGCCTCCACAGCATAGCAGAGGAAGGACTCCTTTCCCTGAACAGCAGAAGATCATCTCGGGTGGTGAACTGACCAAACCCCCATGCCCTGTCTCCCTGTGCTGTCAGTGGGAGGGAGGGGCTGGGGGGAAAAAGATTTTTAAAGGGTTTATTTTACTTCTCATCACCCTCCTCTGAAACTGGTAGGATTAAATTCACTTTGTACCTTTAAACTGAGCCTGTTTTGCCCTTGGAGTGCTTTCTCCCAGTCCTTATCTCAACTCATGAACCCTTGGTTACTTTTTTTCTCCTCTGCTCAGCTGTGGCAGGGGAGGTTGAGCGAGTGACTTGTGGGTGCCTGGCATTTGGCTGGTGTCCAGCTACAACAGTAGGGGACCACAGTTTCCTCTTAGATACCTTCCTTTTGGCTAATTGCTCCATAAAGACTGTATTAGGTGTATCTGTAAAATGCAATGCAAATATTTTGTGGTGGTGTCATTCACAGACAAATAGAAATATTTGTCTAAAAATTGTGTATTAAAATGTTCAAACAGACCTTGACACAGGTTAAAAGCATGCCAGCTAGCATTTTCTCAAACAATTTCTGGGCACAGCTCTGGAGTGTGAGTCAGAAACCATTCCCGATAGGCAGTAGATGCATGTGACTATCCGGTTTTGAAGAATAAAAGGCTTTAAGAATAAAGGCATAAAACATTGTGTGACTACCAGCCACAATGCCAGAGAACAGTCCTAGGCATGGATTGTTTATATGTGGCCATTGAATCTTTTAGCTGAGATGGTTAATATTTAAGTATCTGAAGAATGGAAAAGTTCTGGGTTTTTTTTAAAGGAAGCTGTTTTAAAAGGCCTAAGCCCAAGAAGCTCTTTAACCATACATGATTTTGATAATTCTCTCTCAGTCTTAAATCTTCCTTTTACTGGCAAGTCCATTAAAAAGGGAGTGGCAAGGCATTTTAAGTATGATATGATGTTTTCAGATTTCTTTAATCCATAGAAGTGTGTCTTTCATCAGCTTGTGCTGAATACAACAGTCCATTTGGCCATTTTTAAATTTCTGTCCTTTGTCGGAAGAAGAATGTCCAAACTAACTTTCTGGCCTATGAAGCTGTATCAATTTACCTTTACACTTTAAAAAGTGAAAAATAAAAATACCCAAATGTGGATGTATGGCTGGAAAAGCAGGGACATGTGCACAATCTTGCTTTTAGCCTAAAGGATGAGTAGAAGCTGAAACGTCCTTGAACTGTTCTTTAGATGGGATAAGGAGGAAGTAAAGTTTGGAGCAATAGCCATAACAGGATATCACCGTGGAGGCCCAACCAGGAACACAGACTGGGGACACAGATCTGGGTGCGACAACAGCAGCAGGGCAGAAGACCCTGCCCTTAGTTTATTTTTCCATTATATATCTGTGGCAAGGTGACCATGGATTGGAGAAGGGTATCGCCACCTCTCCTGTCACATTGGTCCAGGAGGCTGTCATTCAACCTCCCCTTGTCTTGGAGAAAGTATTCATAACATTGCCAATATTTACAAAACATGGTCCTGTGTTTACAATTCACCAGCGTGAGAAACTGCACGTTTCTCCTTTAATATGAACGCTTAGCAAACCAGGAAAATTCATGGCAACATCTCACCCTTTTAAGTATATTAAAAAGAAAACAAAAAAAGAAAAATGAACAATTCTATGACAGGAAAAAAGAAAGAAAAAAAAAACCTGTATAAAGTTCACCGACCTTCATTTAGGTGACGGTGTGAGGGCTACATGTTGGTCTGATTCTGCCTTTGCTACCCAGGGTTTCACCCTGAACCCCTTGCAATAACCTGCTCAAAATATCTCGAGCATAGTCTAACATAATTCAACCAACACCCTCATATTTTTAAATTTTTATAAGATACAAGGGAATATACGGTGCAAAAGGCAGGAGCATTCCAAGAAAAATTAATCACTCAATTCAAAATTCTGAACCTCAAAAGTTCTGTCCCAAAACCACAACCCCCAAACAACGTGCACTTTCCCCACAGAGGTCACAATGGCTACCATACATAAAACTGAGCCGTAGCAAACAATTCCTCTGAGTCCATGATTAACAGTCCGCTGGCTCACAGCATCACACTGCTTCAGTCAATCCTTGTCCAGCAGCTCCACAGGATCCAAAGTCTCTATGGAGGCCATATAGGAAAAGAGAGGATGCCAGTCCGTGTCCATGTCAATCAGATCTCGAAGAGGCTTCTGTGATGGGTGGCACTAGGGTGGCACAGGGTGCACAAGGTTTCAGGATCAAACAGGATCAGTCCAATGCACCTGAGGCAGCTCAGCAGACTTTCAGCGGCCACCTCCATGGCAAAGATCCCAGAACCTGAGGATAGAGAACTTAAAAAACACAAATTGAGCAATTGACTTTTTCTCAAAGAATGCATGCAACATAGGATGTGGACGTAGAAACCCACTGCAAGGTCCAAGGAAAACTGACCATAGCTATGTGGCAACATCAACACTTCCTACACTTGAGATGCTGGCTGTACACCAGCCAGAGAATTTTGCTCTTGTTCTAGAGCTTGGGAAACTGTTTCGTCCCCCTGACGTCTTCGTCTTTTTCTTCGCCTCCGAGTTTTCGGGCTTGGCGTGGGCTCAGCATGACCCACTGCTTTGCAAGTTTCTGCAGTATGGTCTGGACCCACACCTTGTGCGCAGAAAAACAAGGGAGTCACTTTCTGTGCCTCCTTTTCCTGTTCTCCACTAGGCTGAATATCTGCCTGTGTCTCATGTCCAGCATTCTGCCTCTGTTCAGCCGGCTGTGAAGCAGCTGTTGGGGTAATCACCATAGACTCACAGGTGTTCAGAACTGCACAGGTCTGGACCATCTCCAGGACATTAGAAGTCTCTGGAATGGTTTCCAGGAGCCTCTGGCAAGCCAAATTAGCATGGTTTCTTGCCAATTGCTCCAATAGTATCATTCTTAAGGTGCTATCCTCAACTCTCACCTCTATAAAATTCATCAGACGCACTATAAGTCGATGAAAAGGTTCACCTGGCTTCTGTGCTATATCTGAGAAGTCTTGCTTTGGGGAGAAGGATAACTTGGTTTTTATCAATGCAGATATCCCTATGTATCTGCACGAATCTAAAACCCTGAAAGAAAGGCCAGCTTGCACATCAGGGCAAGCATATTGACTCCTCCCCATAAGTAGGTCAACTCCGACCCCAAACAAGGGATCATCTCGAGGCAGGTGGCTATTTTCGACAGCCATTTGTCCAGCTAGGAATTTCCAATTTCTTTCAAAGGTAAAAACCTGTTGAGGTTCAAGCATCATTGTTGCAAGACCTCTTATTACATAAGGAAAGATCAGATTCTCAAATTCTGCACTGATCCATTGAATTGCCTCAGTGAAGCTTATATTATCTTCTGCCACGTCCCTTGATAAGGGAAGCGGGACTGCCCATGATGGGTCATCATGGCTATGATGCTGTGAAACCACGTCCACAGGTCCCTGAACTGGCTCGGGCAAAGCTGCATCTTCAGGCAGCAGCTCTCTTAGGTCAGCAGCCTGGTTCACCTGCGGACTAAAAGCCTCATCCGATTTCATGACAGGAAAAGCGTGCACATCAGACAACGCTTTTGCCCCGTTATCATCTCCCACAGCCGACCCGGCCCCGTAGGGGGGGTGGGCGGGGGACAGTGACTCGCTCAGACTCCTCTCTGAGCGGGGGGGTGATTGTCGCGCTGGGCAGAGAGGCGTGGCCGACCGGCCACAGCCTTCAGCTCCTGTTCCATCAGCCGATGGGTCGGTGGCCGGGGCCAGAGCCGGCAGCAGCTCTGCGGCTCCAGCGCTCGGCCCCGTCCCCTCTGAACGGAGGGGGCATGCGGCGGGGCCGCGCGGCGGCGCGGGGGGGCTGTCCATCGCGGGGGGCCCCGCAGCAGCGGGCAGCGTTGCGCCCAGCCCTCCCCCCGCGGCGCCGGACCGGCACCGGACGCGTGGGGCGGGGCGCGGCGCGGTGGGCGGCGGCGGCGGCTCCGCTGCGGGCACCGCACAGACCGCCGGCGGCGGCGACCCCGCGCACAGCATTTGGCGCGGCGGGGGGACGGGGCAAGGAGGGGCCGTCCCCGCCGGGCTCGCCTGCCGAATCCTTCGCGGAGCAGGTCGCGGCGGGGCGGGGCGGGCCGGGGAGGCGGCGCACGGCGGCCCCCCCGGCTCCCCGCAGGGGGCCCGAGGCGGCGCGGCTCCGCGCGGCAGCTGCAGGGCGGACCCCGCAGCGGTGGCGGGCAGCGGGGGGGTCGCCGCGGCACGGCGGCCCGGGGCGGCGCGGGCGATCCCCCGCGCTCGGCGTGGGACCCGCTGCCGAGCGCTCCGCCCCCTCGGCACCCCAGCTCCCCGCCCGGCAAACCGCGCGGGGAGCGGACCGAAAAAAGCTTCCCCGCCCTTCCAAAAACCCCGCTGGGCGCGCCCAACCCCCGACATGGGGGTGGGGGTCTCCTGCATCGGCTCCAACCCTGCATCAGAGCAATCCTCGTCAGAAGCGACGGAGCTCGCAGGGGAGCTTCTGCTCTGTGTCGAAAACCCAGAATCAACTTCAAAGTCCTCCCCAGCCTCTTTTAAAAGTGGGAAGACTGTTGTCCATGCCCGTAAAAGAGTGCTTGCCTTAGAGTTTCCGTCAAGGACGGCAGAGAAAAGGCTTTTTCCCAGGGTTCTCCATGGGCCAATATAAAGTGCCTTTTCAGCAGTATAAAAAATTCCAAGTTTCTTTCCCCAGCTAAGCAGTTCTCTCACGTGTTTCCTGGTCAAGTCAGCGTCACAGGACAACAAAAAGGAGTGGAGCAGTTCCATCATCAATCGTTCCTCTGAGAACATCGTGGGTTTCTTCTTTTTGCAGCTGTAGAAGGCAGATTTTTTTTTTTCTTCTTTTTTCTTTCCTCACTAGCTTGCAACTTGACCACGTTGGGCGCCAGTTATCACCGTGGAGGCCCAACCAGGAACACAGACTGGGGACACAGATCTGGGTGCAACAGAGCAGCAGGGCAGAAGACCCTGCCCTTAGTTTATTTTTCCATTATATATCTGTGGCAAGGTGACCATGGATTGGAGAAGGGTATCGCCACCTCTCCTGTCACATTGGTCCAGGAGGCTGTCATTCAACCTCCCCTTGTCTTGGAGAAAGTATTCATAACATTGCCAATATTTACAAAACATGGTCCTGTGTTTACAATTCACCAGCGTGAGAAACTGCACGTTTCTCCTTTAATATGAACGCTTAGCAAACCAGGAAAATTCATGGCAACAACAGGATGCTAGACAGGATGTGCTGACCATAAGTTGGAGAAGGCTCACAGCATCCAGCCGAATGGACAGAGATTCTAAGCCAATTATGTATACTGCAAGGATGCGTGAACACTATGGTTTAACCAATGATGTTCAGAGTTAAGTGCATGATATGCTTAGCACAGTATAAATGTATGCCAAATAGCTGAATAAACGAGCAAGATTTCTAACTCATATTGAGTGCTGTCTTGACTCCGGCTGATCTCGGGCACCCAAATGCTTTTATATTAATCTTCTAAATTAATCCATACCGGTCCTCTCAGCTCTTATATGAAATTGCACAGCATTTGTTATGTAACTGACATGCAGTTCTATATCTCTGTTATAAAAAATGACAGTAAGTTGCTTTCCCAGTGCCTGTCCAAAACAAGACTTTTGAGAGGATAAAGTCATATGAGGCTCAGATTAAATACAGTAATTGTGGGAAGTTCAGGGAGCTATAGTAGGAATAGTATCTGCTTCCTTTCTGGAGTTTGCCAATAGTGAACCTGCAGAAAAGAGCCTAAGAAGCATCTTTAGACAGATTTCAAATTTGTTTCAATGATAACATATAACTCATCATTTATCTTCCCTACAAAAACAATTGTTATTAGGTCTGTTCTTACAGCCCTAATAGAACAATACTGGGACAATCTACTTGTCTAACAGAGTAATTGTAATCTATCACTGATTTATTTTCCTGTTATATAATGTATTTAGTTGTTATATATATCTATTTTATAGCCTAAATTAAATATTTCAAACTATCTATATTTTAAATTTACTCAGAATCCCTAGTGCCTTGCATAATCAAAAACTGACTGTAACATTCAAATGACAATACTAGAGCTTTGCCTTCTATAATTTTTCTTCCAGAGAACTGTTTACTACAAGTATACATTTTAAAAGATATATCTGCCATAGAATTCATATCCCTTTTTCATACAAACAGAATCACATTTTTAACATAGTAGAGATAATGCAAGTTTATCACTTAGAAAAAATTAAATAGTATAATTTCATTACATAAAGTCTTGTTGGTAAAATATGCTTAATAATTAGAATAAGAAGAAAACTCCACAAACCTCCATTTTGCTTACCAGGAAAAAAAAATAATAAAAAATCCATAGTCACCATCAAGTTGTAAACTTAAGTAAGTACCTACACAAATATTTTACTCCTTAATCTTCAGGCTTCCTCACCTTTTTTTTTTTTTTAATTTTACCTGTACCACTGAAAGCTTCATCTGATACTTAGGTTGCTTACTTTTAATGATGAATGTTCCCCAGTGAATTAATTACATGGTGCTATTGTTTGTTCCTTTGAACTAAAGTCAATGCAGAGAACATAACTTTCATCTTGTTATACAGTATTCATCATCCCATATTTTCTATTCACTGTTGTAGTTCAGCCTTAACACCAGATTTCCAATTATTTGAATACTTAAATTTAGGATGATAGTTATATGTTACATTACTATATTACATTCAGATAAGAAGCTGATTTCCTTTCAATTATTTTGAAAAAATATACCATAATGATGTTAATTTTTAAAAATATTTTACTGACACATCACTTTTAATTTAAAATTCTGCACAGAAGTACATACTACCTATAAATTACTAACAGGCAAAAAAGTGTTTGTGCATCCCATTAATAAAATTACAGGTACCTGTATATTATACCAGTCCTTATGAAACAAGCAACCTCTAAGAAAATATGGTGTCAGGTGGGGAGAATTTGCACTTTGCTTCTTAAAAGTGGATTACAGTAATACCTAATGAAGTAAAACATATGAAGTATTTAATTTCCCTTAATGAAAAAAAAATCCTGATTTGCTCATGTGTGTTACAACACCAGCTTCTAAAACAACTAATGACTTAAATTAGTTTTCTTGTGCAGGTAATAATATAATATTCAGACAAAATAGTAATTTCTACAAATTCTTTTAGTAGAACAAGACTTTAAAAACATTAAATGGTCCAATGATGTTTTCATTGGAAAATTCCAACAGAAACAAAGTAGTCAAATGTGTTATGTTTTACCATGATGTTTGTACTGAATAAAGCATATTTGATATAGAAGACATCTAGCATTTGAAAAGCAAATTTTCAGTATTTACATTTTATTTACACACTAAATCATCAATTAAGAAAATAAATTGTTACATAAATAAGTTACTAAAATCACCTATAGACTCCATCAACATGAATTGGTAACAATCAGAAGCAAATTAAGTAGTATCCCTAGGCCAATTTTGTCATTTTGGAATTCCATTTTCCTTTGAATTCATAGGTGTATATGTCCACATACATATGGGTATGTGAACCCTAAAAAGGTAGTTATTAAACTTCAGTTTGTTACCAAAAAAATGATAAATATTTTCTCCCTTGACTTACAGAGTTGTACTGTATTAAACTAAGCACAAAGACTTAGAAACATACTTCATTTACTACATTAATTATTTATCTTTATTTCAAATGCATAGCTTGAAGTTGTGAATGAATAAACAATTATAGGATTTGGACCTTTTGTATTAACTTGGAACAGAGGTATATAATACATTTCTTTCAAAGCCTAGTTTACTGTCTTCATTAAACTTACATGACTATGTGCCATTAGATATTAATATCTCCAGTACTGAATTACTGAATTCTCCAGTACCATCTTCATTTCTGTACTTTCAAAAAAACCAAACCACATACACTTGTAAAACAAACTTTGATTCATCCAACGTTATAAATTTAATAGGTCTTTAAGCCTGAGAGAAACATTTTAAATCTATTAAAGACAGTGTTATTCAGGAAATCCTAAGACTTGAAAAGATTTAAGTGCATTGGTGCAAGATATTATCCCTTTGTGCAAATAATATCCATCCAGCGCTGAAAGAGTGTGTTTATATGCCACAGGGTATTTAAAGCTAGCTGTGTTCAACTATATGGCTGAATCCTGAAGTCCACAGATAAGGAAGGCATCCTCTAAAAATCAAAGGATTTTTGTCCAAGTACTGATGAGAAAAACTAGTAGGAAAAGACAGTTAATTCATCAGATAAAAATGCTATTAAGCCGTTCTGTGATTGTTCACAGTTTTACCTGTAAAGAGAAAAACCAGAAAAACTTTTAGACTAGGACATTCTCTTTCACCAAACGCTCCTTCACAATGCACAATTAAAATATTTCCAGTAAGTCTGGTGATGGCAGAGCGCATCAGCCTCCAGCAAAGGGCCCTTCATGCAAACATCAGCATTTCCCCCCGTGCTCGTCCAAAAAGGTTGTTTTTAAAAGCCACTTCACTTCGGTACGTCCACTTGTAGATTCCTCACCCCGGCAATGCTTTCAGCATGGGGTGTTTCAGTTCCTGCGATGCGGCCTATTTACACCCACACAGACGAACGCGAGCGGTAACAGTAACTCCAGGAAGCATCTCAGGTCTGACACATCCGTGGGGGGAGGGAGGTAGAGGACGGAACTGCCACCTTTGTGAGTTCATTCTAAGACGCCTTTTTAAGCCCGCCTCTTAGGAGGTGTTATTTTGCCGTCTTCCTTCCTATCATCCTTAAGGCAGGCAAAAATAAAACCCAAAACGTGTTTTTTTCAACGGTCAATTCATCACAAATCACTGGCTGCCTTCCTCTCAGCGCAAGCTTAAGCCTTAACTCCGGTTTTCTTCACCAGGAGGGGAGAGAAGAAAGAAACTGAGGCAGTAGTTGAAGGGGTGGGGAAGGGGAGAGAGTCACCCAGGGGAGACTCAGTTGTGCCCGCTGCTGCTAGGCGAGGGAAGGCGGAGGGAACCACTCCAGCTGTAGCAGAGCTAGGAAAGGGAGCGGCAGGGAGCAGCACAGTAACGGCGGCGGAAGCGACGCTAGTTGAGTGAGTAAGAAAGGGGAAGTTGTTGGTGTTTGGCGCCGGTGGAGGGAGTAATTCCTGCAGCAGCACTTCCGGTCGGCATTTTGTTCTGAGGGAGCGAGACACACACAGAGGATCCTTTCCTTTCCTTTTCTTTCCCCCTCTCCTCCTCTTCTTCTTCCTCTTCCCGCCCCCTCCCCCCGTCCCCCCGGTACCGGCTCACGGCTTACTCCGCTCAGGCCATTCCCTCCCCCATCCTCCTGCACTCGCATGTACAGAAGGAGCAGCGGCCCCTTGGCAGCTGCCCTGCCCTCCCCTCCCCCCACCCCTACCCCGCGGCTTGGAATGTGTCTCGGAACCGGTTTGGTTCGGCCTGTGTTGATGCTGTGAAGCAGGCTCAAGGAAAAAGGAATTTGTCTTGGCCGCTCACCCCCTGGCTCTACATGTTCGCTGCACTGAGGAGGAGACGGAAGAGGAGACAACCCCCCTCCCGGCCCGGATTATTGTTGTTATATTATCTCCCATCCTCCTCCTGCTCCGCGGTGGCGGCGGCCGCGGCCTAGCAGCAGCGACAGCTCCTCTGAGGAGGGAGGGGGCGGATTTCTCTCCCCCTCTCTCGGATTCTCGTCGGATTCGAACGCCGATTTGCTCAGGTAATCCCCCTTCATCTCCCCTTCCTCTCTCTACCCTCTCTAGCAGCGGGCCGGGTCTCCCGGCCCAGCACTGCCGGGAGCAAAGGGGATTACGTGCTATCCGGGATAGAGGGGAATAAGTGGTGACCGGAGGTGTTTATTTAGCAGCCCCCCCCTTCCTGCTCGGTCGGCTCTAGGGGAGGAGATTAGTTCTTTCCGGGCTACCGGGAAGCCCAGGCCCGGCGGAGGGCGCAGGCCGGTCGGCCAGCACATTTACTCTAGTTCGGGGATTAGAAAGACGAAGCGGTTTCTCAGTCAACAGGCCTCAATCTGGAGAGGATCAGGAGGAGGAGGAAACAATACAATTAGCCGCAAATGTGCACTGATCCTTTGCCATATTTACAACTTCTGAAGTCGGGAGCGAAGTGGAGGAGTAGGGAAAGAGAGGCAATGTAAATACCCAGGAACAAAAATACCAGCTCTCTTTGCTATTACCTTCTCTTTTTAACCAACTCTGTTCTGAACATTCAAAACTTCGAAGGCACATGAATTTATAATGTAGAGGTTTAATTTCTACATAATATAGCAATTGATTAGCGTGTTAATCACTGACTATTTATAGCATATAACTAGTGCTTGTGGCATGATTGACACAACACGGATGCCCGCAGACCTAGAAAATACAGATAGACAAGCATATTGTGTCAGGTACTCCCCACATTCTCCATGTGCATGTGCTGTATGTATTACAGGAACATGTATTAAATGCAGATGAAATACTATTTTATACTCTTAACAAACAGAAAATGGGAGAGGGGTCATGTGTCGAGTGCTATGTTTATGACGTTTCAGGGGTCAAGGTGAAGATGAAGTCTTAGCCTAAGTATTTGAGAATCAGTAGTACATTTAAGTGAAAAGTGAGGAACGTTTAAAAAGTGTCATCATTTCTTATCGGGCTAAATTCCTTTGAGATCCTGAGGTCGTTATTGGCTGTGTCCATAGTGTTTAAGTATGTAATTGTCATTTTAACAGGTCAAATGTGTTTTGTAAATTATGATTAAGTGTCAGCTCTTTATTTATAAATGGTAGCTAATTTAGAGTAAGGTAAATCTTGGACTTACTGTGTGGTAGAGTTCAGAGTGTTATTAAAAGTTGAGGTAGATTTGAAATAAACACCCTGTAAACTAATAAAAATACTCATACAAAAATGACATAATTGAGGGAAATTTTAGGATACCAAGTGTCATGTAGAAAAGAAATTTGTAAATGGCAAACTAGTATCAACATTACAGAATTTGTCCATTTTTCAGTAGGGTTTTTTTTGTTGTTGTTGTTTAGATAGATCTTGTAATAAGGGGTAATGAATTTCTGGTATATTGTGTTTAGAGTCTTATGAACTCTGCTATCCTGCCTTTGAGTGCCCTGATACTTGTTTAAAAGGGTGAAGTCAATATAGCTGTCACGTAGACGGTGTGTTTTTAATGCTGTAAATCCATGTACTACTCACTACCGTGTCCGTGATTTGTATTGGTCAGGGAGCAGTTCGAATTTTAAAAAGCCTGAAGATCCTGCTGAGCCCAAATCCCTCCCTTCCTCCCTCCCTTCCTCCCCTCCCCCCACTGATCTCCCATTCCTGTCTGTGCTGCCTGGTCCTGTTGAACACTGTTTGCAACAGGGCCTCAGGCTTATTTGTGTGGAGAGGAACCATTTACACTTTGAAAAAGCAGCTTTTTAATTTTAAACTTTGTGAATTGCAGAGGGAGCCTTTAGTCTCTAACTGCCTCTATCTCTGTGTGTAGCCGCATTGCTGTTTTCTTTTGGTCCGTGGCATGTATAGAGGCCAAGTGTAACTGCTTTACAAGAAAGTAGTTGTAGTTCTTGGGTAGTTTGATCATCAAGAAGGGACATGAGCTCATTTGTTTCTTTTGTCCACCCTTCATTTTAATAAAAATGGGTTAGCTAAGCTATTTGAACTTTTCTGACTTATTTAAGGAGGTTTGTTTTAAATATATATAAGAGCAGGAAATAAACTACTGTAGTTATGCAGTTCCTGTCAAGTTTATCTTGCCTGGGTTGTGTTTATGATGTGCTCTTTTCTTAAATCAGAAAACATGCACTTTTCTGGTATGAAAAATAGGTGTATTTATAGAGGGAAACTTAAGATGATGCTTACTGTAATGGGGTTTTTTTGTTTGTTTTTGTTTTATTTGTTCTGAGATATGGTTAATCCTGAATTAGTTGCACCATCACAGTATATGTAGTTGTAATTTTTTTGTCATAAAAATATATTTAGCATGCAGAAATACTTAATGTGGAAATGTTTATAAGATTACTTTTTGTTTAGATCATATTTTTAGCACATTTAAAGAGTGTGTGTGTATTGGAAGCAAGAGCCGTCACTTTCATACTCCTTTTGCCCTAGTGTTTTTTGTGCTTTTGACTACCCTGTACAGTTTGAATGTTTCCCGTGTACAGATTTTATTTCTTTACTTTTTAAAAACTTTCTTTTGAAGCTGTTTTTATACTTCTTTTTTAAAAATCATTTTTTAACATTTTGATTTCAGAGAAACAGAACAGCATTAGAGAAGCAAAATTATACCTCTAAATAACTAAAAAAGTAAACATTGAAAAACTTTTTTCCATATGAAACTAAGTTGGGGAAAAATTACAGAAAAAAATTATTATTTTTAGTATGTGTATCAGTTGATTCTAAGTGGTTTTCCTATTGGAGATCTCAAAATTCTTTAAATGGTTAGATATTTTCTTTTTCAGATTATTTGTCTTGATTTGAAGCACTTTATTCCTTGAAGGCGTGTGTATGTGTAGACAGGCAATGCATTTTACAGGAGCAGTTAAAAATGCTGGGCTGCAGTCAGGGACTGATAAGGAAACAGCAGACTAAAATTGCAGAAACACTTAATCCAGCTCCCTTCCCCATACACTAGGCTTTTAACTACATTACTGTATTTCCCCCTTACCCTTCTGGTTCCAATTCAATGCTTCATACAGTGCATGGGAAATCATAGCTGACTGGTATACTGTTATAACCCACTTGATATATTTGGTTTTCTTCGTAATTGTGCAGCCTACTGCTTTACCTGCTGTATACCATCCAAATAGTTCATGAGTGCTGAAGTGTTTCAATCTATGAATTTGTAGGAATTATCTCAAAATACATATCTGTACTTTACAAATATTGGAATTTTTTTTGCACATCTGCTAAATATTTTCATTTTACAGATGGAAGACTGAAGCTGAGTCAAATAGCAAGTTAACATAAGATTTATAAGCAATTTTCAATTTGATATGCTTTATTCTTGAGATTTGTAGAGTTACTTTACAGCACTTAGGAAGTTCATAGCATTGTTTTCTTTGACTTTGTGGTTGTGAATGCCCTGCATATCAGCATATCAAGCTCATTGTTTCTCATGGTGGATTCCTAAGAAGTAGAGAAGGGGTTTTTGCCAGTGGCCTTAAAACATCTATTCAGTTTCAGCTGTCTTGATCATGCCAAGAGCTGGACAAGAATAGATTTTCTGTCCTGAAAAATTAAAAAGAATCATCTTCCATATTGTGAAGAACCCAAAATTTCTTTAAGTTTATCAGTAAGAACAGAGACAAGAACTAGATAGTGACCCAAATCCCACAAGTAATTAATGTGTCTGCAATATTGAAAGCAATTAATTTCCAGCAGGAACTAGCAACCCTGGAGAGTATCCTAAGCATTGGTTATTGGCTGTTAGGAAAAGAACTCTGCCTCTTAAATAATTGTTGTAGTTGGTGTAAACTGGTTGAATGGAAACTTCTGCAGCCTAGTGGTCAGACCATTTCATTCTGATGTCAGTTTGTTGTCCAGCTGCTGTATGGCTCTGTTAGGAAAGCAAGACTGTTCACAGGTATAGTAAGCATGTTCCTAACCAGAACATCGCTTTTGGGACATAGGAAGTTCAGGTTCAAATGCCTGATCTGTATCAGAGAAGTTGTTGAGCTTTTCTTCTACCATCTGTCTTTTTATGTTCTAATCATGCACTCCAGGCATGACCCAGAGGCTGTGGGTATATTATGGAACAGGTAAGATTTTTATTTCTTTCTTTCCTTGTGATAGAATTTTTTTTAAGAAGAGTTATTTTTTTTACAAATTGTCAGTTTCCAGCAAAAGTTCTCTTGGATAGGAAACTTTTTAAAATTGATTTGATCTATTAACCATTTTATTCAATTTCCTTAGTAAAAAAATGTAGTGTCCCAAAGAAAGCATCTTTTTTGTGTAACTCTGATTTGTTTAATGATATATATGTCATGTGCCATATATGAGGCAGGGATCCTGTGAATAGTAAAAACAATATATGATTATTGAATGATTGACTTATAATGCACAAGTGACTGAACTGTAGGCGTAAGTAACCATAATTTTCACATTTCTTAATACTTGAGTGCTTGATTTTATAGTTCTGACCTTTTTTTCTATCTTTTTAAAAATAATGTAATTTATCAAGCTTCTTGAATATAAACACATCTGTGATAGGGGTTACACTATCTCTCATGTTGGAGCTAACAATCTCTCCTCTGTGTTGACCAGGCACCCAGAGAGGATTAGGTAATGAGTACTTTGTTTTTGAAATTTTATTTTCAGATCTTAGGTTTTGATAGAGGCTGTTCCACTGTCTTGTATGTTATTTTCCATTCAATTACGTTCCTTCCTCTTTTTCTCCAGATATGCTTTCTGGATATTAATGATAGGGGGTGTTGTGGTTTAAGCCCAGCTGGAAACTAAGACCCACGAAGCTGCTTCCCTCCCCCCACCCCTTTGGGTGAGAGAGACAAAAGGCAGAAATTCTGAGTTAAGGACAATTTACTGGAAACAGCAATGAGATAAGAAAATGAACAGTGACAGCAACAATATTAATAAAAAAGTATACAAAAAGAGGGTGATTTACATCCAGAAAATGCTCACCAAGCCTGAGCTGACCACACACCCCTCGAGACAAAGAACAAAATTGCCCCCAGACCTTCTGCACGCATGTTTTTCCCCCAAGCCTGAGACAATGAAAAACAATGGCTGACAAACCCTCTGGTTGGGACCAGCATTACCCCACCGCTCCATTCGCTGCTCAATTCCCTTTTTCTTTCCCCGAAGTCACGCCCCCTTCTTGGAAGTAATTCCTTCTGCCCCCTAGCAATGATGTGCATGGTATAAAATAACAGCCTAGACATACCCACGTGGCTCCAGGCTTCACCAGTCCTTGGCCAAAACTAGGATGGGGAAAATTTAGAGATCCCTCATTGGATGCTGCATATAGTAGCTACCTAAGTGTAGAAAAAATAAGTTGAAACATGCTTTTTGCAGTCTATAAGCTGGGAAAATTTTGATAAGACTCTAATAAGACTGTGGTGAGAACTCATGGGACAGTGCCTTCTGCAGATCTAAAATCAGTTTAACTTGGATTTTAAATTTTTTTTCCTGAAGAAAAAATTTAAAATTTGCTTTATGATTTGTCTGTTAAACTCCTAGTTCAAACTGAGACTGTTATTTTTTTGTGGGTTTTTTTTTGTGGGTTTTTTTGTTGTTTTTTTTTTACTTCAGTACATGCTAGAATTTTTTTTTTTTTTAATAAAAGGAAATAATTCTTTTTTTTTTCTACTAGTATTCCCAGTGATGATTTGTTGTTCCTGGCAGGTTCCTTAAAAACTGTTATAGAGGCATAATCTGTAATACAGAAAAACTTATAGAAGAGACCTTCATGACCATCTCATCCCAATCCCCCTGCCATGGGCAGGGATACCTTCCACTAAACTAGGTTTCTCCAAGCCCCATCCAACCTGGCCTTGAACACTTCCAGGGATGGGGCAGCCACAGCTTCTCTGGGCAACCTGTGCCAGTGTATCACCACTCCAATAACGAAGAATTTCTTCCCAATATCCCATCTAAACCGCTTTGAGTTTGAAGCCATTCCCCCTTGTGCTGTCACTCCATCCCTTTGTAAATAGTCCCTCTCCAACTTTCTTGTAGTCTCCCTTCAGGTACTGGAAGGTGCTCTAAGGTCTCCCCAGAGCCTTCTTTTCTCCAGGCTGAACAGCCCCAGCTCTCTCAGTCTATCTTCATAGGAGAGGTGCTCCAGCCCTCTGGGCATCTTCATGGCTGCCCTCTGGACTCACTCCAACAGGTCTGTGTCCTTATTTGGGGGCCTCAGACTGGAAGCAGTATTCCAGGTACAGTCTTATGAGAGTGGAGTAGAGGGGCAGAATCATGGAATCATTTAGGTTAGAAAAGACCTCTAAGATCATCAAGTCCAACCGTTAACCCATCACTGCCAGGTCCACCACTAAACCATGTCTCTAAGCATCACATCTATACCTCTTAAAAATCCCTCCAGGGATGGTGACTCTACCACTGCCCTGGGCAGCCTTTTCCAGTGCTTGATAACACTTTCTGTGAAGAATATTTTTCCAAATATCCAGTCTAAACCTTCCCTAGACCAACTTGAGGCCATTTCCTCTTGTCCTATTGCTTGTTCCCTGGGAGAAGAGCCCAACCCCCACCTGGCTCCACCTTCCTTTCAGGGAGTTGTAGAGAGTAAGAAGGTCCCCCCTGAGCCTCCTTTTCTCCAGGCTGAGCCCCCTCAGCTCCCTCAGCCACTTCTTGGTGCTCCAGACCCAGCTCCATTGCCCTTCTGTGGACTCACTCCAGCACTTCAATGTCTTTCTTGCAGTGAGGGGCCCAGAACTGGACACAGCACTCGAGCTGTGGCCTCACCAGTGCCAAGTACAGAGGGACAATCAATCACTGCCCTGGTCCTGCTGGTCACACCATTTCTGATCCAAGCCAGGATGCCATTGGCCTTCTTGCCCACCTGGGCACATGCTGGGTCATGTTCAGCTGCTGTCGTTCAGCACCGCCAGGTCCTTTTCCTTGTGGGCAGTTTTCCAGCCGCTCTGCCCCAGCCTGGAGCTGTATGGGGTTCTTGTGACCCAAGGGCAGGACATGGCACTTGGCCTTGTTGAACCTCATACAATTGGCCTTGTCTCATTGTTCCAGCCTTTCCAGATCCCTCTGCAGAGCCTTCCTATCCTCTAGCAAATTCACACCTGGGGATTATGCTTTCCCTTTTCCAGTCAGTGGGAACTTCACTGGACTGAGATGACTTCTCAAATAGGATGGATAGTGACTTAGCCACTTTCTTTGCCAGTTCCGTCAGGACCCTTGGATGTATCTCATCAGGTCTGATGGACTTGTGCATCTTGAGGTTCCTTAGGTGGTCTTGAACCTGATCTTCTCCTACAGTGGGGTGGTTCTTCATTCTCCCAGTCCCTGACCTTTTGCAACTCAGGCAATGCGGCTGGAGTACTTGCTGGTGAAAACTGAGGCAAAAAAGTCATTGAGTACCTCAGCCTTTTACATATTCTGGGTAAGCAGGTGTCCTGTTTCCTTCTGGAAAGGGCCCATATTTCTGTAGTCTTCGTTTTATCACCAATGTACCTTTAGAAGCTTTTCTTGTTGCCCTTGATGTCCCTGGCCAGGTTTAATTCTCTCAGGGCTTTGGCTCTTCTAACCTGATCCCTGGATGCTCAGACAATCTCTCTGTCTTCCTCCCAGGCTACTTGTCCCTGTTTCAACCCTATGTCAGCTTCCTTTTTGTGTTTGAGTTTGTCCAGGAGCCCCTTGTTCATCCATGCAGGTGTCTCCTGGCATTTTTGCCCGATTTCTTCTTCATAGCTGTGCATCACTGCAGAGCTTAGAAGAGGTGATCCTTGAATAACAACCAGCTTTCTTGGGCCCCTCTTCCCTCTGGGGCTCTGTCCCATGGACCTCTACCAAGGAGATCCCTGAAGAGGCCAAAGTCTGCTTTCCTGAAATCTAGGGCAGTGAGCTTGTTGTGTGCCCTCCTTCCTGCTCTAAGGATCTTGAACCCTACCATTGAGCTTCACATGCCCCACCAGCCCCTCCTTGTTGTCGAGAACAAGGTCCAGCATAGCACCTCTCCTTGTTGGCTCCCCTGTCACTTGGTGGAGGAAATTGTCATCAACACATTCCTGGAACCTCCTGGATTGCCTGTGCCCTGCTGTGTTGTCCCTCCAGCAGATGTTGGGGTGATTGAAGTCTCCCATGATCACCAGTGCTTCTGAATATGAGACTGCTCCTGTCTGTCTGTAGAGGGCCTCATTGGCTCAGTCCTTCTGGTCAGGTGGCCTGTAGCAGACCCCCACTATAAAATCACCTGTCCCTGTCCTCCCTTTAATCCTGACCCATAAGCTCTCGGTCAGCTCCTCATCCATCTTCAGGCAGAGCTCCATGCATTCTAGGTGGTCATTGACATAGAGGGCAACACTGCCTCCGTGTCTTCCCTGTCCATTCTTCCTGACACAGGCTAAAGAGCCTGTATCCTTCCATTCCAGCACTCCAGTCATAGGAGTCATCCCACCATGTTTTCATGATGCCAGTAAGATAGTAGATACGTGCACATCTCTCATTTCTCCTGTTTATTCCCCATGCTGCGTGTGTTTGCATAGAGACGTTTAAGTTGGGCCCCTGATGAAGCTGGCTTACTGGCTGGAGTGCCTGGAATTCCTTGGTGTTGTCCTTCAGCTGCTCTCCTGCTGACCTGAGATCCATCTCCAGGCTCTAGGCATCTCTTGCTGGCGTTGAACTGGTATGAGTGGGATGGATTGAGGTTCCCCTCAATGTAGTTTAATTTTAAAAGTGCCCCTATAGAAATAGCATCAAATATCAGAGGTTTAATTTGCTGTACAGGACTTAGAGGTTTAGTTATGACATTTACCTTGATAGGAAGAATTCAGTTTAATTTCATGTACATGGTTATGACATAAATATTCTCTAAATCAAGTTGTGTACAGGTTCATTAGTGAAGTTGTTTCTCAAATAATGCTTTGAAATCACTTCTGTGAATGTATTCCCTTTAGTATGTTTAAATAGGTATAATTTCTTGAAACTGCTCTACATCAACATATTTGCTTCCTGAAATAAGTTAGAATTTCAGTTGGACTTGCAATAAATTTTTCCCAAAATCTTCGGGTATTAAAATATGATTAAATATTTATTCACTGTAATCTATTATAATTGGTGCACACAAGACTATTTAAGAAGCATTTATTTCTTTTAATAATATATAATAATTTTGTAGAATTTATTTACTTTATGAAGACCAGTAATAGTTTTATTAATTGTGTCATAGTTGCTTAGCATTGCTCTTGTGGTTGATTATGATAAAACCCAAATTGTTGTTAAATATTTATGAATCTTTGTGAGTTAAAGATGTTTTTTTTTTTGGGGAGTGGAATGGGTTGCAGCCCGGCGTGCTCATTGCAAAGATGTAGTAGTAGACTTGCACTTGTGTTTTGTTGGCAGGAACTTTCTGCATTCTGAACACAATGTAACAAATTCAGTGCTCATGTAGCTTACATATTCCTCAGTGGTATGTTAATGTAGATGTAAATTACCTTCGGATAATGTGAGAGAATTTTTATAATTACCTGTGTGTCTTGGTTTGGAAAGACAGCTATCTGTCAGGGAAAACTGGAGTTTCCCTTGGAATGGAGAATGTAAAACCCCCTCCCTCCAAATTATTACTATTTTGCAATTAGGAGCTTTCAGGCAAAAATATGGGAATAGAAGTCATAGTTCTTTACTAGGAATAATAAAAATGCAAATGTAGTAATAAAAAAAAACCTAAAAAAAACAAGCAAGCAAACAAACAAAAGTCCTAGAAAACCCTGACAGAGACAGGAATATGACCTGGCACCCTGTCAGCCAGGGTGTTGGAAGCAATCCAAATAAGTCCTCCTGGAGTGACAGATGTGGTTCTGTTGGAGTAGAGAGATACTGCAGTAGTGGTGAGATGAGTCTGGTCTTCCTCTGAGAATCCAGTGGAAAAGAGGATGCTTGGTGTTCTTACATCTCAGTTTTTGTCTTGGTAGGAACGGTTGGCTCCCCCCCCACTGGGTAGAGCATCTCACAATGGGATGATGTAAAGTGTCACGTCATTAATGAGCCTTAATGGCCCATTAACAGAAGATATTCCCCCTATGGTGGACAGTGGTGGAAGAGATAAGAAACACTGCCCCACCTGGTCTTCATAGCTGGCCTATTATTAGAAGGCATGGGCCCCCCTCCCCCCTGGAGTTACAAGAGATAAAGGAAAAAAAACAAACGTCTCCCCTACTGGTTTCAACAGATGAAATTGAATACAGATTTTTTTTGGTTACATAACCCAAGACACTGTGTGAAAGGCATATAGATACTTTTAGACTGAAAAGGACAGAACTATGTTTGAAAACTTGCTTTAAGATCCTTTAGAAATAAGAATCACCTACTCAACAGCCCATGTCTTAGATGTGGAAAAGGATGTTTGCTGTCAGTAAACATTGAGAATAATTAACATTGGATGGAGCTCAAGTTATTTGTAACATGAGCCTGGAAAACAAATGTAAATGAATATTTATATCCAAGACAAATTTATACTAACAGCATTACTCTATATAGTACTAAATTGCTATTTCGCATTATCCAATATTATCGTGTGCCAAAGCATGCAGTCATGTCAAATGTACGGTCTGTGAAGGCCACTTGTGGTTTTGCAGGCTTTAATTTATGGTTTCCTGTGGCAACTGTTAAAGACAGAAAAAAAGGGTTATGAATTGAGAATTGTCCCTGGATCATGTCCTGTGAGTTTAATGTGAAGAGTTTAATTTTTTGAGAAGAGAAACAGCCTGTTCTCCCAGGAACAGATCTTTTCCTTGATACTCTCCTCTCAGTTGTGTGTTTTATCACAGAGGTTGATGGTAAGTTAAGATATTACTCTACTGGAAAACAGGAAAGGAACTTGATAGTTTGAAAGCCTGGGTGAATAGCTAGCAAAAGATAGTATCCCTAGCTGTGTAGGTGCCTCAGTGTCAAATGAAAAAAAGAAAGATGGGGAACTGAGAACTAGCTACTCTTTATTTCTACTTGAGTGTACATGTTAATCTTGATGCAAGTTTAAGGTAGTTGAGGCTCACTCAATTTCAGCCATTTCTGGTTTCTGTTTAAATGGCATGTGAATGAAGCTAGAAGAGTATCATGCTTCATTTTTAATGCTTCTGTATTGCTGGAAGATTCCCATAAATGTGTAGTCTCTTGGACTCCTTTGTACTAAAGTAATTTCCAGTTTGGATAAAAAGAAAATTGATTCTATACTTCTACAATAGCAAAGCTACAGAGAACTGAGAATCTTTTCCAAAAGTAGCCTGTGACTTGTAAAATTATGTTAATGTTTCCCACTAGAAAGATTGAGCTATCTCTCTAAAAGGTGGATGTATATCACTTGCATCCCAGGGAAGACTGCAAAGATCAACTTTAGTTTTCCCTTGCAGATGATGCTCTACATATATATAGAAATGCTGTGCTCCATATCTTACTTTGTACACACTTATTTTCATTTGTCAGTGAGTGATGGTAGACAAACAACTATAACTGTATTTTTCTCATAACAGGATGAACTGAAATACATAATACTTATTTTGGGATATTTTTAAATGTTTAATTTTTAAGTAATTAAAAGATATAGTGATGATAATCCCATTTCAATGGGGTTTTTATGTTTTTAAAATATATGTAAAACTCTGTGACATTTAAAATGTTACTTAATCTGCATTTTAAAATCCATCCCCTTGCTAGAAAAAATGGATACTTCATTGCAAATTGTTGCAATTCAACAAATTATGAAACTAAAGTGCTCAACATGCAGTTGTGTAAATTCTATTAAAACTATAAAAATAAACATTACTGAGTAATCTAGTCTTCAGTTTGTTTATTTGATTTATCTGCATGGTCAGTTGTGGCTGTCCATGTATCTGTAGCATATGGCCCATAGTTCACATTTGCCTTAGCAACAGCTGGGATAGTAGTGCTGTCTAAATACTGTAGTAGTAAGCTTTGTATTAAAGCCTCAGAGAAATTGAAGGGTATAATTAGCCTTTTCTTTCACAGTAGTGAACTTTAGATCCTTAAGAAAAGAAGCTAGTAGTCGTTTACAGTCAAATGCCTGGAGAATAAAGTACATAGAAGGTAAGCAGACTATCTGTAGATTTGATACAGCAATGGAAGGATTCAGTGTGGATTGTTGTGGTGTGATCCTGTGAGGACCAACTTTACGGAGCAGTTCTTGGGCCTTCTCCAAATGCCCATAACATAGCTTTGCAGTTCAGTCAGTAACTTGGAACTGTGTGGCCTAAGACTTGCTTCTTCTTTATTTTAACATATCAGTTTAGAATTGAGATGTATTTATAGGATGCATGTGGGTTTTAATAATAAAATATCTGCAACTCATACAAATAAACAAAAATCACAAATATGGAAATGCAGTTTTTGTGTTTTAGTCACTAATTGATGACCAACTTTCTCACATTGGAAGGTGTGACTTACTCTTATAAATAATGAAAAAATATTTGTTGTATATTAATGAATAGCAAAGTAGTAGCAGTGCATTTATCCTCTCAGATTTTACCAGTTGCTTATTCAAGGAAGTAATTTTAAGACAACTTTTTTCTTTTACTATGTAGTTTGTTGCCATATTTTTTTTTGTCAACCTCATTATCTCCTTGCTTTTGTGACAGCTTATATATTTGATATAATTTTGATATGCTTTCCAAAAAAGACATCTGAACACTTTAGCAACTGAAGTTAGAAACAGATTTAACTAAACTAAAATAAGCTGTTCTTACAATGAGACTTATATTTTTGCATTTCTTTGATGTTATTTTTAATATTCTACTTAAATAAAATTTTTTTAAATCCTTTTTCATTAGTAAAGTCTTACTCGTGTCTCCCCCTCCCTCCTCATTTTCAAAATTGGCTGTTTAATCACTAACTCATATAAGGCAATGAAGAAGCCACATCATGAGAGACCTCTCTGGAGGGGGCGGGGGAATTACATTCTTGTTCTGTTTTACTTTGGAGCATTGACAGAAGAGGTTGTTTGGGTGGAGTATAAATCAGGCTGTCTTTCTCTGGTTTGTGTGTTATAATAGATTAGCAAATGAGAGCTTTGCAAGTGTGTGATGTGAACAGGATGGAAGACTTTAGTCACTTTTTTACCTTGCAAAATATGAACAGACATATTTCAGCTTAGATGAGGTGGGCAAGTTTGTGGGAGAAAACTTGATTTCTGAGGAGGCATGTTTGATGATTTGCAATAATTCCAGTTTGTTTTATGGTATTGCATTTTTTAAAAAATTAAAAATATTTTAAAATTATTTAGAATACCAACTTTCAAAGTCTGTTACTAATATAGGTCTTGAGAAATGCCTTAGCTGATTGGAAGATATTAACAAATATGATGATTAGAGGGATAGAGCCCTTCTCCTATGAAGACAGGATGAGAGTGTTGGGGCTGTTCAGCCTGGAGAAGGCTCCTAGGAGAACTTAGAGCACCTTCCAGTGCCTGAAGGGGGCTGAAAAGAAAGCTGTCAAGGGACTCTTTACAACGGCATTGAGTGACAAGACAAGGGAGAATGGTTTTATACTGAAAGAGCAGAGGTTTTGATTAGATATTAGGAAGAAATCCTTGGCTGTGAGGGTGGTGAGGCCCTGGCACAGGTTGCCCAGAGAAGCTGTGGCCGCCCCATCCCTGGAAGTGTTCAAGGCCAGGTTGGATGGGGCTTGGAGCAACCTGGTCTAGTGGAAGGTGTCCCTGCCCATAGCAGAGGAATTGGGATGAGATGGTCTTGAAGGTCCCTTCCAACCCAAACCATTCTATTATGCTATGAAGGTTTAGTATAATAGAACAGATAGGATAGCTTTGCAAGGATCTCTTTGTTTCACTGCATCTCTTATTTCCTTGGATTTTGGGGAAGTATGGAGCTGGGTTTGTTTAGTCTGGAGAAAAGGAGGCTCAGGGGGGACCTCATTACTCTCTACAACTCACTGACAGGAGTTTGTACTGAGGTGGTACTGGTATCTTCTGCCAAGCCTACAGTGAGAGGATCAGAGGAAGTGGCCTTAAGCTGAGACAGGGAAGATTCAGATTAGATATCAGAACAATGTTTTCCCTGTTAGGGTGTTCAGGCATTGGAATAGGTTGCCCAGGCAGGTGATGGAGTCACCATCCCTGGAGGTGTTTTAGAGGCATCTGGATCTGGCACTGAGTGATGTAGTTTAGCGGTTACAGTGGTAGTGTTGGGTAGGCAGTTGGACTTGATCTTACAGGTCTCTACCAACCTTGATGTTTCTACGATTCTATCATTAGCATTTATGAATATGTTGTCTTGTTTGCTTACTTGTGTTTACTTATAGTAATAATGTAAATAGTGTGAACCTTCTCTCTGTGGGATGTTTTGTATGGTTTTCAATGATATTCTACTGCACAGCAAAATAAAAACAATGCATGGCCTCTCTAGATGAAATTTCCAGAAAAGTTATGTCAGAAAAAATATTTAGATTGACATTTGAAAACAACATAGTGATATTGATGGAAGAAAATACATTCTAATTTAAGGTCTAGCACACTTTGATTTTAACTAGTGTGTAATTTTAGAAATATTTTAATGGCGTAAAGCTGAAATGCCTTAGTTCTGTTATTTTAAAAAAAGGCTGTTTAAATGTAAACATTTTCTAAGCTATGTCCACTTTGACAATTGACAGTTTTCAGTGAAACTTTCTCATTAAAAAAATTCTCATTCACTTTAATGAACATCTATCTGAGGGTGAGGATCTACATAAATCCTTTCTCTCTAGCCATTAATGGTGAGGGAAGTGGAATTTTCACCAGTGTCTTTCCCTTGTACCTTACATATAAAGGGCCTTATGTGCTATAATGTAATTTGAATAACGTTCTTAAATTTCTGCCTATCAAATGATTTTTCTTTTGTACATATATAAGATAGTAGCCATTAGATCTCTTACAAATCTTGCATGTGCTTGTCTTACCTGTTATTTTATAGCTCCTATCCCAGTCCACTTAAGAAAGCCTTAGACAACTTTGATCTCATGGATTATTTTAAATTTTGGTAAATAAGCAGGTATACTTAGGAGATGGCTAGGACTTGAGGAGGTTCAGTCATCATGGCTCTAATGTGGATTTTTTTGGATATCCCTTTAGCAAACAGAAATTCTCTGTTTACCAGATGTGAATTTAGAAAATGCAAGACAGAGGGTTAAGATGCTAATAGTTCAGTTTGTCACCTCTCATCCATAACCCTATCTACTGTGCTTATTTTCTAAGGTTTGTATGATGGCAGCGGTCACATGATTGTACAGCTTCCTATCTTCAAGACTTCTACCCCTAAATTTCCTTAAGCTTAAAAAAAATAGTATATGTACAGTGATTATATCAAGGCCAGCTAGGGAAATTATGGCAGTCAGCAAAGTATAGCTTTATAGCTGAAATTTTCTAATTTCTTGTATTGTAAATTTGGCAGTTTAGTTATAAAATTTTGTCAGCATAATACTTGGAGAGCATAAAACCCATTAATATAAGCTTTTGTAGATACTGTGTCATGGCAGCTAAGCACCACAACTGCTTTTCTCCCCCCTTCACTGTGATGGGGAAGATTGGAAGGGTAAAAGTGAGAAAGGGGAGGAGCCCCAAAACCAGAGAGGAAAGTAAAACCCAAGGAAAACAAGTGATGCAAATGGAAACAGTTGCTTGCCACCAACTGGCTGATGCCCAGCCAGTCCCTGAGTAGCAGCCCTGCAACAACCTCCCCCCTAGTTTTATTGTTGAGCACGATGCCACGTGATCTGGAATATCCCTTTGGTCAGTTGGGAGTCACCTGTCCTGGCTGTGTCCCCTCCCAACCTCCTACATACCCTCCAGCCCCCTCCCCAGCATGGCCGTATGAGGAGCAGAAAAGGTCTTGGCTCTGTGCAAGCTCAGCAATAACAAATTCATCTATTATCAACCCTGTGTTTAGTACAAAAACATAGACCCACAGCAGCTACTATGAAGAAGTCAAAGTTTATCCCAGCTAAACCCAGTACAACATGAATTCTCTCTTTTCAGAGTATAGGTTCTTATTAGGAGTGACCATGCTTAGCCATCCTAATTTGTTGAGTACTTACTTTTAGTCAGTTTGTTTACTGAAACAATAATGCCTTCTCCACAACAGGTAGAGCAGAAGTTTTGAAATTTATTAGAATTGTAGATATAGTTTATTCAACACTGTTGAATAGTAGTGAGTAGTTGATAAACAGGGCTGTGAGCTTCTGACTCTAGAACTGGAAAAGTAAGGAAAATGTTTTTCTTTGTTAATAAAACCTGTCTATCAAGTTTTATTTACTTTTTGTAGTAAGAACCCTCCTTAATATTGCAGTTTAATTTTTATCTATGGAAAGGACAGTCTTTAAAAAATAGATTAAAAATCTGTGATAGTGATGCTGTACATAATCATGATGTGTTGACTGAAGAGCCCATTCTGGATTCTATATTTCTCCCTTCCCTTGTTTCATGTTTGAAGTGGAAAATGTAGAGGTTTATGCTTGTTTATTTTAAATCATATTGCCAAATAGGTTGTCAAATGCAAGAGTTTAACTGATAAAAACACTGGTGGAATCTGAAATCCTCTAATAATTTTCTAGGTTTACAATGTTTCTTCTCTTAAACCTCATTTTGATATTGCTTATCCAGCCACATCTGTAATTACAGCTTTAATTTGCCTAAACTAAAATAGTTGTTAATTTAGGTACTGTTACTGGGGAAGTGTTACTGGCCAGAAATTTTCTTGATAGACTTCATAGCATTAATCCTGCTTGTGTTATCTGAGTCTGTGTCTATATATTACTAAAAGAACTGACAAATGTATAATTTGAAAAACCAGGCGGAACAAAAACCCCACTGGCAGGCAGGTGAGCTGTGACTTAAAAAATGTCCCTTTGAATTCCTAAAAAATAGTCTTTCAGAATATTTGATTATTTTAGTATGATGTTAGTTGCCTTTCAGTCTGTTTTCTAAAATTGTGGATGACTTGGTGCACTGGAAATTACTTTTTTTCCTCTTTTCTCATGAGGATTCCTCTATCCAACTGACTGTATTAAACCACTGAGGCAGATAATACAAGACCAGACTTTAATATTAAACAGCAATCTACATAACTGTTCTCTGTACTTCAAGTTACCTGTGCAGTATATCTTCTTAGCTTTTGAAGTTCCTAGCTTGAAGAGCAAGTGATTAAAAATGGTAGGAGGGTCTAAAAGGTAGTGGTATTATAAAAGAAAACAACCCAGAGCCTTGCAACTTGTAAAGTTTCCAGCACCTACCAGCAAAGAGCATTCTGTACCCTTTATCTATCTAGTCAGGTATCATACACATCTTGTGCCTTATGACTCTTGGAATTGGATGAATGATATCAAATTGTAAAGAAATGCCTTTTCCCACCTACTGGTCTAGAGATATCAGTCACGATGTGGCGGAAATACTGACAATTGGATAACATTTTTTTTCCCCTGATAACTAAGAGTTAACTTAAAAAAAGATGAACAAAAAAACCCCAGTGAATTGCAATACGCTGGTTTTTTGATGAAATGGCATACAATATGCTACTTTTAAAGAATGTTTTCTTACAGTCTGTTGGTTAAGCTTTGCTTTAACTATATTTTTTGGATTTAACTTGCAATTTGCCATTTACTTAGTAGGCTTCACTGAATTCCTGTGTAAGGTCATACCTTAGACAAATTATACCTTGATCTCCAAAACTATTGGTGGTACTTGATCTAGGCAGTTTCAAAGATTGTCTCACTTTCTACAACCAAAGACTGACTTACCATTTACTTATAATTTCTCAGAAGCACCAGGTGCTGGAACATGCAGGCTGAAACTGATAAAAGCAAGGAAAATTTTTCTTAGCTGACCTAAAAGACAAGCAAGTATTATAACAATTAGCTTAAAAACATTAGGTAAAAGCTTCTGGATAAGAAGGGTGTTTTGTGTTGTGCATTAACTAACATGTAGGATCTATTCCTAATTGAACTCTGTTACTAGCAGGGTTTTATCTGACTGTGAGTAGTATAAAAACTAACACAGCCTATGATTAAATAATTTAGTGGACTAATGCAGTTTTGTAAAGCAGTTATAATTCTGAAATTAGGTGCCATATGTGCCTGGATAAGTTTTAGGTATCTTTTGGTCCTACTCAGGCAAAAGCCTGTTTCTTCTTACTGCTCATGCCAACTGAAAGATTAGCATTGTTTTGAATATGTCATGCTGCAAACAGTAATGCAGAAACTATAAGTGACTGAAGGTATTGGTCTTTGTTTTAATAAGTTACTTAACAGGAAGGTCCTTGAGGTAATCAAGTTTTGCTCTGTTATGTTCATAACTTATATTTTTAAGTATTTAGTGTATTATTTTTTTCTCCTTACATGACCTGTGTTGAATTGTCTTAGGTTATGTAACCAAAAAATGTGTATTCTATTTCATCTGTTGAAACCAGTTGGGGAGATGTTTTCCTTTATCTCTTGTAACTCCAGAGGGGAGGGAGGAGGATGCCTTCTGTTAATGGGCCAGCTGTTAAAACGAGGGGAGCAATGTTCCTTGTCTCTTCCATGACCCATCCAGCCTCCAGGGGGATATCTGCTGTTAATGAGCCATTAAGGCTCATCACATGACTGAAAAAATTAAATCATTCCATTGTGAGATGCTCCACCCACTGGGGGAGAGCCAAACATTCCTACCTGGATAAAACCTGAAATTCAGAAAAGGAAAGCATCCTCTTTTACACTGGATTCTCAGAGGAAAACCGAACTCATGCCACCGCCTCTTCAGGATCATCTCTACTCCAACAGAACCACATCTGTCATCATCTCTATTCCAACAGAACCACATCTGTCACTCCAGGAGGATGTATTTGGACTGCTTCCCACACCCTGGTGTACAGGGTGTCAGGTTGTATTCCTGACTCCGTCAGGGTTTTCTAGGACTTTTGTTTGTTTGCTTGCTTGGTTTTTTTTTATTATTCCTAGTAAAGAACTGTTACTCCTATTCCCATATTTTTGCCTGAAAGCTCCTAATTGCAAAATTGTAATAATTTGGAATGAGGGGGTTTTACATTCTCCATTCCGAGGGCAACTCCATTTTTCCCTGACAGATAGCTGTCTTTCCAAACTTAGACATTAATGTAAGATGAGAATTATGCATTCTATAAATTCATTCTTGTAGCTCTCTCCATGCTTGTCAGTCTTGTACGGAAGTGCTTTTGCTATTCATAATGTAAGCCTATTTTAGGTGGTGACTGCTAGTGATGTTAATTAGAATCATAGAGTCATTAAAACTGGAAAAGACTTTAAACATATGGAATCCAACCATGAACCTCCAACTGCCAGATCCACCACTAAACCAAATCTCTAAGTGATTTATTAAAATATGAATATCGATCTAATATCAATATTCAACTGTGACGGACAAAAGACTCTCTAACAGTTAAAGTTAGAAAGTGTATGTTTATTGTGACACCGGGCAGCGCGTGGGATAGCTCCCTAATGCGCACTACAAAGATCACAGGTAATTGCAAAGCCTTTTATTTACAAAAATGTTGAATACACAAAATACAAATGCATATTCATACCCCTGTCACTTCCTCTTCTCTGCTTCGTATGCTAATTGACAGAAAAGGCTATTAAGCATGCGTAGTTTGTTCCCTGAAATGGGTCAGTGGTCCTTTAGTGAGGAGTGGTCACCAAAAGGAGGAAGTAAAACGAGTCTTCCTCGTTCTAAACTTTCAACCTTTTCAATGCAGATGTGATTAATGGCTGGTAGAACTCCCTGTTTCCTGTTTTCCAGGACTATTTCAGTGAGTTTCTGGAAACAGGTCTGGTGTTGTATTGATTAGTTTCTCTGTTTGACAAGCAATGAGTTATTAAATCTGGGGTAGCTTATCTTAAATCTGGTTTCTTTTAACCATCCTCTAACTTTTCACTGATTTCAGCAAAGCTTATCTATTCATTGCAGCTAAATCGGCAACATCTATTGTTAACTGTAACCTTAGCTTTTCTCAAAGCTTCAAAATTAGTGTCTCATAAGCACCACATGTACATGTTTTTGAACACTTGCAGTGCCCTTTCTACCACTTCTCTGGGCAGCCTTTTCCAGTGCTTGATAACACTTTCTGTGAAGAATATTTTTCCAAATATCCAGTCTAAACCTTCCCTAGACCAACTTGAGGCCATTTCCTCTTGTCCTATTACTTGTTCCCTGGGAGAAGAGCCCAACCCCCACCTGGCTCCACCTTCCTTTCAGGGAGTTGTAGAGAGTAAGAAGGTCCCCCCTGAGCCTCCTTTTCTCCAGGCTGAGCCCCCTCAGCTCCCTCAGCACATTCTGGTACTCCAGACCCAGCTCCATTGCCCTTCTGTGGACTCACTCCAGCACTTCAATGTCTTTCTTGCAGTGAGGGGCCCAGAACTGGACACAGCACTCGAGCTGTGGCCTCACCAGTGCCAAGTACAGAGGGACAATCAATCACTGCCCTGGTCCTGCTGGTCACACCATTTCTGATCCAAGCCAGGATGCCATTGGCCTTCTTGCCCACCTGGGCACATGCTGGGTCATGTTCAGCTGCTGTCGTTCAGCACCGCCAGGTCCTTTTCCTTGTGGGCAGTTTTCCAGCCGCTCTGCCCCAGCCTAGAGCTGTATGGGGTTCTTGTGACCCAAGGGCAGGACATGGCACTTGGCCTTGTTGAACCTCACAATTCGCCTTGTCCCATTGCTCCAGCCTATCCAGATCCCTCTGCAGAGCCTTCATATCCTCCAGCAGATCAGTGCTCCCACCCAACTTGGTACCCTCTGTGAACTTACTGAAGGTGCACTTGATCCCCTTGTCCAGGTCATCCATTAAGATGTTAAACAGGACTGGCCCCCATACTGAGCCCTGGGGAACCCCAGTAGTGACTGGCTGTCAACTGGATATGACTCCATTCCCCATCACTCTCTGGGCCTGGCCATCCAGAGAGTTTTTTACCCACCGAATAGAGCACCCATGGGCTGCCAGCTTTTCCAGGAGAATGCTGTGGGAAACAGTGTCAAAAAGGCTTTATTGAAGTGAAGCTAGACACATCCACAGCCTTTCCCTCACCACTAGGTGGGCCACCTTGTTGTAGAAGAAGATTAGGTTGGTCAAGCAGGACCTGCCTTTCCTAAACCCCTGCTGGCTGGGCCTCATGCCCTGGTTGTCCTGCATGTATTGCAGGATGGCATTCAAGATGATCTGTTCCATGACCTTCCCTGGCACCATGGTCAGACTGACAGGTCTGAGTTCCCTGAATCCTCCTTCCAACCATTCTTACAGGTGGATGTCACATTTACAAATTTCCAGTCGCCTGGGACCTCCCCAGTTGACCAGCACTGCTGGGAAATGATTGGAAGTGTCTTGGTGAGATCCTCCACCAGCTCCCTCAGTACCCTTGGGTGACTCCTTTTCAGCCCCATTGACGTGAGGGGGTCTAAGTAGCATACCAATCCTTTTCCTCATCCTTTGTCAGTATGTTTACCTCCACATCAAGTACAGGATGGAGATTCTCCTCAGCCCTCCTTTTGTTGCTGATGTATTGGTAGAACCACTTTTTATTGTCTTTTACAGCAGTAGCCAGATGAAGTTCTAGCCGGGCTTTGTCCCTTCGAATTTTCTCCCTGCATGACCTCGCAACATACTTGTATTCCTCCTGAGCTGCCTGCCTCTTTTTCCAGAGGTGATGCACTCTCTTGTTCTCCCGAGTTCTATTCAGAGCTCTCTGTTCGGCCAGGCCGGTCTTACCTGCTGGCTTGTCTTTCGGCACATGGGGACAGCCTGCTCCTGCTCCTTTCAGATTTCTTTCTTGAAGCGCATCCAGCTTTCCTGGAGCCCTTTGCCCTTCAGGACTGCCTCCCAAGTGACTGTCTCAACCAGGCTCCCTAACAGGCCAGTCTGCCCTCTGGAAGTCCGAGGTGGCAGTTCTGCTGACCCTCCTGCTTACTTCTCTGAGAACAGAAAACTATCATTTCATGATCACTGTGCCCAAGATGGCCTCCAATTATCACATCCCATACCAGCCCTTCTCTGTTCACAAACAGCAGGTCCAGTGGGGCACAATTATATGGTAATTTTTAGTTTAGTGGTGTGGACAGGCTGCTGTTATTTAAGGCAGGATGTGATAATTTAGTTTTGATTGCTCTATCATTTGTTAAATGTGAGATCACTTAGCTAATTAGGTGGATTGACAAAACTAGGAATAAATTATTTGCTTGAACTAGCTTTTTCTTACTTCTGGCACTAGTGTGGCTTACAGCTTTGATGGTTTTAGACAGAGAATTTGAGTGAAATTCTTTTAAGAAAAAAAGGTATGAATATAAGTAGACAACCTAGACACATTAAATTTTCATTTATGAATTAATTATATTTTTTTTTGCATATTTATTTTTCTTTTCCTGTCATTGTTATGTTTAAATTTGATTTCCTCCCTTTTACTATCCTTATTGACATGGCCATGTCATGTCTTCTACAGCTTTTTTGAATTATAAGAATTAGAGGGGTTTTTTCATATTTCTATATTGCAACTTTCAGATTGCAGATGTTGTGTTCAAAAATTATCCCCTTCTAATCAAGTGAAAGAAAAGCAGCAAAACCAAACCACATCAGAAATGACAGAATTTTTAAATGCTCGTTCTTAGGAAATTTGATAATACGTTCAATTTTGTAAAGTCAATTTTAAAAAAGATGGAAAGGAGAAAGAGTTTTAAGGATGCTGTCATTGAATTAACCTTATTCCTTCTTCACAGAATTCAAGCATTTTGCCAAAAGTTGGAAACAACTACTGCAGTTTAATGGACAAGTGTTTCTCCCTGTCTGCCACATTTTATATTGATTGAGCATCTTTGCCTATTACCTTCTAAAACCCAGACAACTCTCTGTTCCCTGACAGGGCAGTGAACAAGTCTGCAAGACCCATAAATATTTCTGAGAAGTACTGCTACTGAAGCCTGGCCCTCTTCATAGAAATGCTACTTATTTTCTAGTATTTACTATTGCTGTTTTTCATGAGTCATAAATCATCTTGGATCGTTAAGCTTTTTAAAAAGGATTACCTGACAGTGTAAGAGGTATTGCCCAAATATTCCTCAAGTTTCACCCAGAGGCCCTTACTGCATATGCACATAATTTGGATTAGGAGATCAGGATGTTCACTAAATAGAATTCAAGTTAGAGAAGAGCTTGCCCTCAGTATCTGAAATAGGAACCTGTACAAAATGAACCATTTTCATTAGACAGTGAGGATTCAATTTTAAGTATGCTGTGTATTAATGAGTACTGTCTGCACAGTGTTACATAGTGGGTTAATCATCTACATCTATACAGATATTTTAGAGGTCAGCTAGTGAGGTTTGTTTTTTTTTCAATCAGTGTATTCAGTAGACTGAATTGCAGAAGGTGTAAGGTAAGGTTTTGTGGGCTGCACAACAATGTGTTAGAAATTCTTAAGTCAATTTGAATAGTGGATGTTATAGTAACTGTATATCTTTTAAAATTAATATTGTATATGGTTTTATTTAAAATTCAGCTTTTTTAACATTGTCGTTGCGCGTGATGTTTGGCATATTGATGCTAGTCATAATAAAATTATCCTGCTAGAGGTATGGATATGCCTAGGATTGGGCTATAATAGCTGAAGGCTTTTGTCTGGTACATGGGACCAGTAGGCTTTTTAACAGTGGACTGAAAATTTGGATGTGAGTGTTTGAAGTGACCAATTTTCCCATGTAGACCAACTCTTGATAAAATGGTAGCAACAGGTGAAACAAAAAAATCTACTTTAGATCACCAGATAGTCTCTATAGTACTTGGAGATGAGACGCCTTTCATTAGCGAATAATTTTCATCATTGACAATCAAGTTCCCGTGACCTTTCCCTGTCTCTTCTTTTTTCCTCCTTTTTTTTTCTTTTTTCTTTGTAGCTATTTGCCCATGTGTAGCTGGAGTCAGGTACACATCTCAAGTTTAAATTATTACTGTATAATATTTAAGAATTTGGAAATACTAGCAGGCTGGACAGTAGAGTTCAGCACATCTATGCTCTCAAAGATTTCATCACTTTGTCACCACTGTTTCTACTAATACTTATGTTGAGTAAACCAGTGTTACCCTCTTGTCCTGAGAGAGCAGAAGGAGCAGGATTAATCCTAGTTTTTCTTGATCTTTGAATGAAGCCGTGAGGACAGTGTGGAAGGAAACCTGGCCAATGAATATGTAGCAGGAGCAGGATGACTTATAGAATAAAGGTTGAGCTATCCCAAACTGGGCTTCAGATTTGGGCCTGCTAGTCCTCAACATTTAGCCTGCATAGAACTAGATAATCTTGTGGCGCAGTTAGGAATTCACTTAAGGTGTGTACATGCTTTAGCTGAGATAGTTAAGATGGAAATAGGGTTGCTGCCTTAAACTGTAATAGCTTACATATTTGTCCACGCTCACTGCCAATAGAAATGCACCTGTTACTGTAAACTATTCTTACTGTATATAACCGGCCATCTCATGAATAAAGGGGAGAACCTATGTTATAACCATATTGGCTTGACCTCCGTTGCTCGGTCTCCAGCCTCAAGATTAAGTCTCAGATTTCATTTGGCGTCCGGGAACTGGGACTTTTTATTTTTTTTTTGACACTTAAATGTGGAAGCTTAAATGCTGGTTTTATCACACTTAAATGTGGATGCTTAAATGCTGGTTTTTCGTCTGAACACGGATTTCGCCTGAACGGGGTCAAAGTCTCTGGCGCTTCGTTTGTTTTGTGTATAAGATTCGGCCTGAATATTTGACCGAATGGAACACAAGCAAGCTGAGCTTACAGAGCTGAGGTTGGAGAACATTCACTGCCTCATTTCACTTGAAGGATGACAGCGCCATGCTGTGGGGAAGGTAAGCGTTAACCGCGGATTGAAACGAGTGGCTTTGAAAAGATGGAAAAAGATTATCGTACTGCCTTGCAGCTGTTAGCTACAATTGCCTCCAAGAGGGGAGAAAAAATAAAGGACACTGATATAGACCAGTTAACCCTATGGGCTCGGAAAAAAGGGAAGTTAAATCAGCCATCGCTTCTTTTTAGTGAAGCGGAATGGAAAGAGATAGGTGAATTGCTATGGGACTCTCTGGTTTCGCAAGGGAAAGAAGCAAAGATTTGCTCCGAATTAGGTGTAATTTGGAAAAAAGTGATAAATACCTTGCAAGCATTCGCTGCAGAACGTAGAGCGGCCCAAGCGGCAATCTTAGCCTTGGAGAGAACGACTCCTTGCCCTTCTGACTTAGGAGCCTCTCTCCCCGAAATAAAAGAGCCAAAGGAAACATCTAAAGTAGCCAGATTCTTCGGAATAAGTTCCACGCATCCCGTCAAAGGGAACACAGATCCCCTTTGTTCCTCCCTCCGTGACATGGTAGATGTAGCTGACCATGCGGCGCGGGGGCAGGAAATGCTTTTGTCACTCCCCGAGGCAAGTGAGAGCAAACAGGAAGTGCCTCAGCCACAGCATTCAAGGGGCAGAGTGAAAGATGAGGAGGCAGGCGGGGCCGAAGGCGGAGCAGGGCGGGCGCAAGTGATGCAGCAGAGAGGCGGATCTCGGGGCGGTGCCGAGAGCGGGGCGGTGTTAGATTGCTCTTCGCCGGAAAAGGAGCTGACGTCGCCAGCACATGTGACCAAAACAAACATGGCTGCACCCATGCCGGACCCCGAGAATGCAAATTCAGCTCAATCTGAGACCCCTGCACCCCCGCAGCCTGCATCAGCAAGACCTGTCACCCATCCACAAGCATCCCGCTACCCCCTGCCGGACTCTGACTCTGACGGAGAGGCTTTTGAGCCTGATGACCGTTGCACACCTCGACCACCACAAAAGATGCAGAGATCAGATGAATTACAGCAAATAATAGCTAAGCTCGCTGAACTGTCTAATCGCCAGAGTCAATTAGAGCAACGGACAATTGCAGCATCTAAGTTTTCTCCACAAAAAGTACATGATTTGCAAACTTTTTTATCTCTGCACAGTAAGCAGGCACTGCCGCCTGCTGCCCAGCGGATGGCGCTGCCTGCCAGCCAAACACACCTGATCCAGAGTCGCTGGTCCCAAACGAAGAAAAGCACCATTCTGTCTGGGGACTTTGAAGCTGCAAATTTGATAGCCTGCCCAGTGATAATTGAGCAGAACACTGCAAAATGGCAACTGCACGAATGGAAAGTTTTACAATCTGCTAAACAAAGTGTAACAGAGCACGGAATTAAATCGGAAGCTGCTTAAAATATCATACAATATATTTTTACAGCTGATCTCTTGTGTCCGGCAGATAGTGCGAGCATCGCGACGCTTTTGCTGAGCCCCTCACAATTTCTTATTTTTGAAAGGGAATGGAGGCACCTTGCGACTGAAGAAGCTAACAAACATCAAAAGGTAGGAGATCCATTCTATGGGATACAACCTGACATGCTCACAGGGCATGGAGCCTATGCAACGACAAATGTACAATTGACTTTTCCAATTGAGATTCACCAACTATCCCAGGCATTAGCCCACAAAGCCTTGCTACTGGTGCCAGATAAGAAAAAGCCTGCATCATACGCTAATATTAAGCAAGGAGCTACAGAACCATACAGCCAGTTCATTTATCGTCTATCTACAGCTTTGAAAGATGCACCAGATCTGCCTGCAGATGTGCAAGAGCATTTATTTCGCTCCCTTGCATTTGAAAATGCCAGTGCACGCACCAAAACCATACTAGCCTCCCTTCCTCAAGGCTGTGGAGTCGATGAGATGCTGGTAAAAGCTGCCGGAGCTGAACAAGACAATGAAACAGCAGCATTTGCCGCAGTTATGCAAGATGCCATGGAGCAACAGGGACACATCATTGCAGCTGCGTTAACAGGAGGCAACTTCGACTATCCCAGTAACTACAGAGAAGCCTGCAGTCATGATGCATCACCAAGCAGTGAGGAAGAGGAAGACACTGCAGATGATTTCGAGACTTTATACTCAGAACCTGTGTATGAATGAATGGCAAGGACTGAATACTCTGTTTTTATCTTTTTGCTTTTAATGTCTGGGATCTTGGGGTTTTTCTGGGCGAATCAAGTAGTGCTTGCTTCTAACAGTGTATGCAAAAGTAGATAGCCATGCCACAGACCCAGTTTGGATAGCTCAAAAGAAAAAAAAAACGGGCAATTGTAGCAGGAGCAGGATGACTTATAGAATAAAGGTTGAGCTATCCCAAACTGGGCTTCAGATTTGGGCCTGCTAGTCCTCAACGTTTAGCCTGCGTAGAACTAGATAATCTTGTGGCGCAGTTAGGAATTCACTTAAGGTGTGTACATGCTTTAGCTGAGATAGTTAGGATGGAAATACGGTTGCTGCCTTAAACTGTAATAGCTTACATATTTGTCCACGCTCACTGCCAATAGAAATGCACCTGTTACTGTAAACTATTCTTACTGTATATAACTGGCCATCTCATGAATAAAGGGGAGAACCTATGTTATAACCATATTGACTTGACCTCCGTTGCTCGGTATCCAGCCTCAAGATTAAGTCTCAGATTTCATGAATAGAACTGAGAAAAGACAAACAGTAAGACAGAATATGTGAATTTGAGGAAAGTTTTTTGCAAAATAGTATTTTTGAACAGTTGACAGTAGCAACAGTAGTAGGAAAGGAGGCATATTTGTTCTTGCTTTATGAGTTGCAAATGCACAGGAAGCAGCAAAGGGAAATTATTAGTGCTTTTTCCTGTTTCTCAATCCAACCTTTATTTGCATGAGAAATATAATATATAGATTTCTTTTTGAGTGCCTCCTTTCATAATAAGATTAGGCCATCTCCTTCTAACCCTCCTATTTATTTACTGTATTATCCTATCTCATTGAAATGAATAACAAATCAGAGTGCTGTGAAAACAATAGGTTTCAGTGTCAGTAAGCCACTGAAACAGTTCAGCTGTTACATTGAATTTTTCCTGTGCTTTATGTCAGCACCTGTAGTGCTATTACTTTCACTCAGCATCTCTGACTCTCAGGTTGTCCTGCATTTATTTTTTTTTTATATTTCTTTCTGTTTGTTCTTCCTATTTCCTGATGCATTAATTTAGACAAAGTCTTGGGACTAACTTTTATCAACTGGCCATACAACTTTTGCTCCCACTTTTCTGTTTATGTACACAATATATTAGAATATTTCAATTAATTTTTGTTGTGAATGGTCTAAATTAAAATAACAGTGAGGTGATTCTGACTTCCGTGTCTCTAATTAAATCCAAACTTACAATATGAAATACATATTTCAGGGCCAGTGCTCTTTAATGTTTTTATAAATTATCTGGATGCAGGAGTTGAATATATGTTAAGCTTTCCATTGATACTAAACTAGGAGGAGCTGTTGACTCCCTTGAGGGTAGAGAGGCCTTACAGAGCAATCTAGATAGTCTAGAGGGCTGGGCAACCACCAACCATATGAAGTTTAACAAGGGCAAGTGCTGTATTCTGCACCTGGGATGGGGCAACCCTGGGTGTATGGACAGACGGGGGTAACAAGAGGTTGGAGAGCAGAACCATGGAAAACGACCTGGGAGTCCTGGTTGATGTAAAGTTGAATATGAGTCAGCAGTGTTCCCTGGCAGCCAGGAGGGCCAACCATGTCCTGGGGTGCATCAGGCACAGCATCACCAGCAGGTCAAGGGAGGGGATTGTCCCACTCTGCTCTGTACTAAGGTGGCCTCATCTCAAGTCCTTGGAGCAGTTCTGGGTGCCACAATACAAAAAAGATATAAAGCCATTAGAGAGCATCCAAAGGAGTGTGAAAAACGAGGTTCACTTTCTTGGTAAATTTTAAGAAATAGGTTTAATAAAAAAATAAGAATTAGAAGACAGAAAGCAAAGGGTTAATACGGTTGACCTGGTATCTTGGCGTTTAGCCAAGAGCACACTCTCCTATCTTGGAGAGATTCTTTAAATACCTTTTCTATTACATCAGCCTGTTGCATATGCATGAAGTATTATGCATATTCATCTTTTTCTAAGAAGAGTTTAGCATGGCCACTCCTTGGGTCCACCTTTTTAGAGCATGCATGTTTCTTGGCTGTGATTTTATTATCACCTCCAGTTTGGGCTGTGGTCCATGCTTTCTTCAGAGGGCAGGTGTTGATAATTTGGTATATCAATAGCAGGGTCCTCTTCACATGTTCATTGTATGTTATCCCAACCAAAAAGACATTTCAATTGCAAGCATAACTATATACCATGACTAAGCAAAAACATAAAATCTATATCCTTACAGCAGAGTTAACATTATACATATAATATTCATTTTAATATTTGTGAAAAGCCAGTACTCTAATACGAATCTATAACACAAGAGATTTCAGGGTGGAGGATTGTCCTGATTTTCTGCCAGGACAGAGTTAATTTTTCACAGTAGCTATGAGGGGGCAGAGCCTGGAGCCATGTAGGCGTGTCTAGGTTGTTATTCTATACCACTAAGATCATCACTGGGGGGGGGGACGATGACGGAAGTTAGGAATTCTTACTTCCAAGAAGGGTATGTGGCTGGTGATTAGGAGAAAAAGTATGGATGCAGAGGGTCTCTCTGCCATTTTGTTTATTGTCTCGGGGCCCACTTCATGGGTTTGGGCTGGGTGAGAATTTTTTGGATGTAAATCACCCTCTTTTTGTATACTTTTGTTATTAATATTGTTACTGTTACAAGTTGTTTCTTATCTTATTGCTGTTTCCAGTAAATTGTTCTTATCTCAACCCATAATCTCTGCCTTTTGTCTCTCACTGGAGGGGCAAGGGGACGAGTGGCTTGTAGTTTTGGAGTGCCATTCCTAAACCACAACAAGGATGCAAAGGACTTGTGGTAAATCTTGGAAATGTACTTTGTATACAGAAGACAGAACAAAGCTTTTGGCTGTTAATGTGAAGGGGGCTAATCATAGAGGGAACTGGCCTTCTTGATGGCTTGGAGGAGGTGGAATGTAGTATGTTGTGAGACAGTGTGTAAGTGACAAGTAGCATCAAGTGGGGAAAAAGCTATGCCAAGTCTTAAAGCTCTAAGTTAGTGGGGTAGAAATGGAAGCTGATTGAAGGGAAAAGATGAAAAAATGGACTCAAAATGCAGAGAAGACAATTGTAACAATGAAGTATGCTGTAACCTGTGAGAACAAAAATGGTCTGAAACCAGAATGTAAATGACATGATCAGTTAAAAAAAAAAGGATGCTGATGAACTGGAGGGACTGTGACAGAGGAACACCAAGATGGTTAGGGGGGTGGAGCCTGAAATGCAGAAGAATCTGAGGTAGCTGGGTTTGTTTACCCTGGTGAAAAAAAAAGCTAAGAGAGCTTGAAATGTTGCCTTTAACTAGCTAATGAGTGTTTATACAGAGGATGAGGAAAATCGCCTCTGAGGTGCATAACAAAAGAAGCTACAGTTGCTATGTGCAGTAAGGGAAATACTGATTTGATTTAAAGGGAAATAAATTCTCAGTGAATTTCCTTCCTTGGAGATTCAGAAACAGAGAATTTTCCATTGGCATTTATTGCAGATCTTTAAAGAAATGTTATAGTTTTGCATCGGTTTTCGTAGTGATTATTAAAGAAATTCAGAGGTGTTTTAATTGTTTTTCAAAGCCAAAAAAAAGGGCAAAAATGGTGTGATGTCAAGACTTGTGTAAAATTGGCTACTTAATCCACAGGTATATTTCTTGCCAGTTTTGTTTCATAAATGTTATGGATCATCTGAGAATGTTCAAAGACAGAAGGGCAAGATTAAAAGTTGAAAAAGACTTCTGAATTGAATAGATTTTGGTCCAGTGTTTAGTCACTAAGTTTTCAGCCCGGTTAAGATCCAACCTAATTAAAAGTCTTTAGGATGTAAGTAATTCAAGTACACAGTTGCTTTTAGAAAAGGAAAATGCTGCTACCAGCTAACATAAATGACTGTCAAGGAGTTGAAAAAAACCTCAGGTTACTACTTCCTCTCTGTCACAACTATTTTGTTAACAAAGATGTGTTGCAACGTAAAATGCTTTCCATTTGACAGAGCTAACCTACCAAACCCTTTTAATAGTTCTTGCTCTTCTATACATTTTGGAATACGATGGACTGTATCTAATATATCAGCTGCTGCTTGAAATGTTGAAAAAGCTGTGTTCACCAAACGGAGCATCATTATAGATATACTTTTTGTTGCAATGGAAGTTGCATGAGGAATATGTAGTACAGATGGGAAATAAATGTATGAACTGCTGAAGTAGCTTGGGGTTTTCCCTTTATGTTTGAATTTCTCAGTTATGCTTAATATCATGACTGCTTCCAGGCAAAGTTAAAATTTTAGTTTAATTCTATGTTTACTGAAATAAACAGGGCTAATGCCTTTATTACTATTCAGCTCTTTCTTAGAGAGATCAGCTGGGTGGGGGAGCCTGATGGAGTTTTCCCACGCTGTTGTAGCAATCCAGAGGAACCGGAAGTGCCCCACTTCAGCACTCAGCTGCAAGCAGTAGGTGCCGAGTCCTTGTTCCCATGGGAACAGCTAGAAGCTCTCTCTGGTCAACCCTGAAGAGGCAGAGTGGTGCAGGTCTGTTGCTGAAGTGCAAAGTGGCAGACGTCAGCTCTTTACCCTTATGGAAAAACCTTGAGAGTTTCTCTCCAAATCAGTCACTCGAGCTGGCCCAGTCCCATTCCAGTCAGACTCTTAATAGATCGTGGTGAGTCTTCAAACCAGGCCAGGGGGTGTGTCCACTTCCTCCTCGGCCAGGGCACCATCCAGTTCCCCTCCGCTAGGTCCAGCTCTCCATCCGGGGGTGCTTTTCCTCTCAAAGAACCCTCCCAAGATTCACAGGGTCAGTTTTATTTGCATATGCATCCTTCCTGGTTGCTGCTCTTTCAGGCAGAGAGGGCATTCCTGCCACATTCCTGCCAAAAAAGGTAGTCACAGCAAAACAATAACAGGGCCATTTAGACAGTAGCTGCTCTTTTTCACATTCTAATGATGTAGGAGAATGCCACACTGGCAGGGCAGCTTCCCTAAATTTGCTGGGGTGTCAGTGCTTTTTTTGTCATCTCCTGCAGGGCTACATCTCGCCTAGCCGGGAGGGGGGCCAGCGGCTCCCTAGGGACAGGAGCATCACCCCAGCTATGGGGTTCCCTGCAAAAACCCATTTTTCTTAGAGGCTGGGTGACAGCATGAATTTCCATGGAAGGGGGAGGGGGGGGTTTGCATTCTGAGCAATCATGTAACTAGTAACTTTTAATATGCTAATTCAGGAATGTAGGTGCTCAGCATTCTTCTCTGTGGGGATGGGGTGGCTGTCTTGCTATGGTGCTCCGGACAGGGATGTCACCCCCCCCCCCCCCCCCCCGACAAGGGGTTAGGGGGTTTACCTGTCCCTGGGAAACACCAGGGTTCCAGTGCTCCCCATTTGCTCTCTTCAGAGCCTGGCCGTTGTTCCCGCCAGCAGTGGCTGCGCCCCTCAGGGCCGCACGGCGTGGCTTTGGCTGCCCGGCGGCTGGTGTTCTGGAGACATAACCCCACCACATCCCAGGGCCACAGCAGCAACAGGGGTAGCCTTTGGAGCACTCATACCCATTGAGAATTCGTTCATAACATTTACTTCTGCATAATAAAAATAACTCAGTAGCTCTCAGTAGTGTCAGAATCTTTGATGTTGAAAGGCTCAAAAAGAAGATACTTATTGTTTAAAAAGATGTAAAGGAGCAGTAATAAATTCCCTGAATAACTGGATTCTCCTTGACAGTTTTAGCTGCTTTCTTTTGCAGAACTGGTGAACATAACTGCAAAAATAATGTGTATTTTATATAGCCTAAGTTTTTGAAACATACCAATTGTTGGTTTAGATTATGCTACCTTATCAGTTGAACTTGATCTGGTACCTCTTTTTTAATGAGAAGGAGCCAGTAGTATCTTATTTTGAAACCAGGTGCAAGATTTCTTTCCATTCGCTTAAATTTAATCCCCATGTTTTAAGGTAACAACTGAGCTGTCTCAACAGTAAGGCTCCTAAAACAGATTCTGTTTTGCATTAGTTCTCTAATGAAATAGCAGGAAATACACTTTCCCATAGAACAGTGGGTTTTTTTGGGTTTTTTTTGGTATAGCTTCAATGAGGCATTGGGCAGTTTCCCTGAAAATCAGTAATTCTGAGATTTGCATTTTCTTCTTTGCCTGAAATAATATACACTTGCTGATCATCACAATATTTTGTAAATATAATTTTGTTTTCTGTGGGATTGCATTTTATGGAAATGGTTTGCTCTGGCTCACCCCTAGAAAATGTATGGTTTATTCCAAGTCTGTAACCTCCCTGCAGTATCAAGTTATCTGTAACCTCATTGGCTGGAGAATCTTACCGTGCCCCTTTGAACCTCGGTGTTAAGAATGCTAAGGCAAGAGGTCTCACCCTCTTCCCCTGGAGGCCTCCTGATGCTCCCCTTCCCTCTCCTCCCTTCCCCCTCTCCCCTTCCCTTCCCCCACTCCCGCAGGACCATGCTCCCTGCCTGGAGTGAGGCTCTGAATAAACCCTCATCTCATCAGCACCCCACCGGCATCTGAAGTCTCTTTGCCTGCCAGCATGGGAACCCCACGACCCAAGGACCCGGGGGTCTCCCGGGGGACCCTCCCCGGGAGCCCCCTAAAATTTAAACTACAACAGTTTTCTGCAAATTTTTGAGACAGGTTGTGTTGCCTTAGTGAATAGGCTTTTTCTTGATGCATAACTGATTTATTTGTGTATGAAAGATGTGATATAGCCTCATTTTAAAGAGTTCTTAGTGCTAAGGCATCTGAATTAAATATTTGAGATGCTATTTTAAAGTGGAAAACATTGTTTATAAGTGTTTTTTAATTTTTATATAAAATAAAATTAAAAACAAAAAGCTTCCTGTGCTTACAAGAAGGATATGGCTTTAATAGAAAAAGATAATGCTGTTCATTCTTTTCAGGAAACTATGTTCTAATGAATTTTCACCCTTTGTACTCAAGGTAGCAAGAAAAGTAAACATTTCCTGCTAGACATTATTGTAGTATAGGTCAGGGAAGCTGCATACTACCTATAGGTATCTGCTCTCTGCACATGGCTTAGTCTGGTTTGGTTTTGTTTGTTGTTGTTTACTTGTGCCAATTCCTCACCTCCTCAGGGAAGGGTTATTACAGGTACAAAGCACAATTATGCTTTATGTTAGTCTACCCTTGTAGAAACTGTGGGTGCACACCTGTGTTAGAGGGCATCTTTCCTTGACTCCACAGACCTCAGTTTTTGTAGGCTTCCACCACCTTTATTGTGGCTTCTTTTGCCATTTACTGTGGTATCACTGCCACTACTAGCACATAGGCAGCAGAGGCATCAGTGTCATTGTTATCAAATAGAACAGCAGAGGCCAAATCCATGTGACAATAGGCACAGAGGAAGAAGCTGTTTGCTCTAAAATTTTTTTCTAAAGATTGCTTTATATTCAGAAGCAACTCTCACTTGGCTCAGTACAGTACTTTTCACTAAAATTTATTTTGTTACAGTAGTTGTAGTGATCTGAGCAGCTACTATTGGAATAGCTTTAGGAAAAAATATTATGCTAATACTGATTTAGAAGTTATGCTAAATAACTTTTATCTCAAACTTTTTTTCACTTGCTTTGTCAGCATTATTCAGTCTGTTGGCTGATCACCTTTTGAACTAAACATTAATTTCACTAGTACACTGAATTTCATTTTTTGTGCTTCTGGGATTTCTGTATTTCTCTTCTCGAACTTAATTTTTTGCAGCCAGTATTGTAGGTGAAACTATTCTGTATATGCCATAAACTTTCTGGTTTTATAAATGCTGATGTGTTTAATGGGATTTTATCAGTAATAATGAATCTACTCAATTTCTGATAAACTCCCCCCCCTTTCTCTCTGCCTACCCTCACATGCTGCCCTCCTTTTTGGTTGTTCAAGTTAGCTTCATATCAGGTTTCTTGCATTACTATTTTAACCTTAAGCAGCTGCATCAATGACTGATTACTGCTCACTTCCAATACCGACTTTTTTTGAGATTGAATTAGTGTTAAAATGCTTTATATTGTGATTGTGTATGCTTCTTTTTTCTATGTAATTTAAGTGTTAGACTGTTTTGGCAACCCTATCTCCTTCCTTAGTACTTTTTAAAAGTATTTTAAAAAGCATTTCATTCAGGAAACTTGTAGCAAAAGTACTGTCATTGTATCTAACTGTAGCTCTGGTATAGAAACCAGAAATTTGCCCTCTTGTACCTAAATCTGTCTGATGTACTCAATCATGGCATCTTAGTTAAATGAGAATGAGAGGATAATAATTCATTCTTTTTCTGCCTCTCTCATTCTTTAAGCATGGGGGTTTTAAATTTTTTTAAAGGCCAGTATGAACTGGTAACTAGATGAGCTTCATGTAATAACTAATAAGAGTAGTAGTTTATTGCAAAATGTGGAAGCTTAAAACTGGTTGAGGCAAGGCTTCTTAAATTTATAATAGCATGTTTGCTGTTTTAAAAGAAGAGTTCACTGCTCACCTAAATTATCAAGTAGCAAATAAATGAGTTGTATTGGTTTACTTTGTGCAGCTGCAGAAATCAACTTTGAGCACAGTGCTGTGATTATAGCAGTACAATGCTATTCAAAATATAAGAAATTAAAACAATTTCTTAAAGTAGTTTCATCCTAACTAAAGATTTCATAATATAAACTACATAAACCAGAACTGTCTTTAACATGTCCTATTTAAAACAATGTTTTAGAAAAAGAAAGCTATTTGATATTTTAGCAGTTCTTTAAAATTTAATTTGTATCCATCTAATTTTATCTCTATTTTTTCTCAGAAATATATTAGGTTAGTCATCTAAGGTAGCCAAGGTCAACCCACTAAAAAGTTACTTTTTAAATCTAAAGATATAAGTTAAAGAATACTCTAGAGTATGGGGAATGAAACATTGAAATGTAAATACTAAATTTCTATATCCTGAGGTGTTACTTATCTTTCCCTTACTACTGAGCCTGTGTATTACTGCACATAAACAGATTTTTCCCTTTATTTTGTTTTCCAATGTTCTCGTGAATGTATGTAGCTAAGCCATGGAAGAACTGGTGTTTTTATTGAGGGAACAAGAATGCATTTCAACCAAGAGGAAAAGAGGAGAGAAAATAAGATGTAAAAAAACCCCTTGTAGGTCAAGATAAGGCAGTTTACTAAAGCAACAGCAAAGGTCCTGTGTGCAAGCAAAGGGAAAAAAGGACAAAATATTTTATTCTCTACTTCCCATCACTGAGTGTTGTTCAGCCACTTCCCAGGAAGCTGGGCTTCAGCACACATAGTGGTTGCTCCAGAAGGCAAACACTGTAGAATAACGAATGCCCTTCCTTCCTCCTTCCCTTAGCTTTTCTATCTGAGCTGGGGGGGGGGGGGGGGGGATGTTGGAGGGACAGCATTGATGCTATGCCAGTGCTGCTCAGCAGAAGCCAAAACTCTGGTGTGTTCTCAACACCTTTCTAGTTACCAATGCAAAGCTGAACTACAGTTTAGCCAGACCCAATACGCTTTATCTCAACCCATAAGTTTTACCTTTTTTCAGATTCTCTCCTCCATCCCACTGGGGAATGGGAGAGTGAGGGAATGGCTTCATGGTGCTTAGTTGGGTTAAACAACAATACACTTTAAAAAACCTCAACCAATGAACAGCATTTAAAATTTAACATTTCACTAGGAATTTTCTTTGGAATGTTAATTTGCAGTAAATGAGAATATATATAATTGACAACAAAAAGGGAAGAAGATAACATACAGAAGTAGTGCTTTAAATGTGTAGTTATTACCTGTAGCATAAAATTTTTCAATATTATTGCCCTTGCTATCTTGGTTTCACTTTTTTTTTATTGTATATTACATTATGATGATAGGTTTTCATACATTATTCTCAATATTTGCTGCCCTTTCACTGTTTCCCTTTCTCAAAGGGGTTCTTTGTATATCTTCCTTTGCACACTGTAGTTTCCTCCTCCCTGGCATGTCTTTTACAATATCTGTTTTCTCTTATAAAGCAGCAAGATTATATGTATATACTGAATATGCAAGTCTGTCTTTGCATATATGTAAATTTGGTTTCTACTTCTCTGTTTGAACTGCAACAATGATGCGTTGTTCAAAAGCTTTTCAATGCAACAGTTCTTTGATTTCCTTAATTCAGCTAATATTAAGGTGTCCTGGTTTAAAGGACAGGTGTCTGCCAAGGAAGGCGGGAACCTCCCTTGGAATGGAAAATATGACTCCCTTCTCTCCAAATTATTATAACTTTGAAATTACAGGGCTTTCAGGCAAAGATATGGGAAAAGGAATAACAGTTCTTTACTGGTATGTATATGTATAACAAGAGAAATAACAACGGCAGCAACAACAAGCAAAAAAAGTCCCAACAACAGCCTTCTCTCAGCTGTCAAGCACTTCCCTGTTGGTGGTTATGGCCACAGCCGGCAGGGGTGCTGTTGACTCCCAGCCAGGCAGGGCAGGTGCGATGATTCTCCCTGTGGCTGCAGGGGGCACTATGGTGCGAGTTCAGCCTCCTCTCCACATGCTTAATGGCGGCTCAGCCGGTGGGAGAGAGAGAGAAGAGGCTTTCCTTTGCACAGTCATGCAAAGCAGCTGCTCTCAGTGCCATTTGGGAAGCTGAATGGACTGCAGCAGGAAACCTCAGAGCAGCAGGCTGGAACAACAGAGGCGAGCACACCCATGGTGGCAAACAAAGTGTAGCAAAAACTCCAGAGCCATGTCAGAAGCCGTGGGGTGTCTGGGCGGGTATGGGGTGTCGCGTTAAAGTGTAGCAAAAAGCCCTGAAGCAGCAGCAGAAAACAGTGGAACTGAGCGGGGGATCGCTCCCTTGGATAGCTCACTGGCTGTGGCTGGTCCCGGGGTTGGGCCACTGCACAGAGGGAGCAGCCCGGCAGGCAGGGCTTGCATTGGCTCTGGGCTCCTAAGAAAGCAGAGGAGCAGAGAAGCAAGCTGGCAAGCCCCAGTGACAGTGCCAAAGGAAAAGGGGAAAAAAAAAAGAAACAGGCAAAAACCACAGGGCAACAGGATATCCAGTCAGAGGCACCGCATGGCCGCCAAGACGATCACCCCACTAGAAGGAAGCAGCAGCCCCTGGTCCCCAACCCTCACAGGATTCCAGGTTGCCTCTCACCCATCACTATACTCCCAGAGCTGGGGGGGTGGGGGGTCAGTGACCATTCTGGACACAAAACCACAAAACAAAAACAACAGCAACAAAAGGATGTGAGATTAAAACTATCCCCAAGACATAAAATAACATTTATTTTTTTCAGTCTAGAGGTAGAAATGCTGCACTACTACTGGTAGTAGCTACTGCACAAAGTTGATTATACAAAAGTTTCTAAATATTGATAAATGACTCGTTACAGTTGAGAATGAAAAACCAAAACACAACAAAACTTGTATGGTTTGACTTGTCTGGCTTGTCAAGCCCTGAATTGTTGCATGATATTTTGATATTTTGTGTGAAAGAACATGTCTTGAGCTGTCAATTTTCTTCCCTAACTGCTCAATATTTTGAGCATTCTTCCTTTGTAACCTTCTTTGATTGCCCTAGGCAGAGCAACCACATCCCCTCTTGACCTTTGTTTTGTTAGCTAAACAAACCAGCCCCTTTTACTCTCCTTGGAAAACTTACTCTTTCCCTGACCATCCTAGCTAGCTGTTTGCACTTGTTCCACTCTTGGATCTGGATCTTGCCAGTTCATGTTTCTTATGTATCTGTGGAGAAGATATCTAATTTGTCTATTTTTGGAGGGATTTTTTTTTTCCATTTAATATCTGTATAATTACTGTAGCAGTAATACCAGGAAAGAACTTGCATTATTAGTGACTGTCTCTGGTTTACAGCTTTCCAAGGTGAGCAGAAAGGGAAAGTAAACAAATTCCCTCCCCTCTCTCCCCCCCCTTGTCTGTTACATATGGGATTTCCAATAATACTGAATAGTTATGTGACCTTAATCAGTTTTGATGCAGGTAAAGTCAGGAGAGGAGAGTTTATTTGACATGGTCTTTTTCTTCTATGTACAACTTATGTATGAAAGGTATTCCTTAACTTATCTTTAAATGAAAACTTAAGTTCTAAAAGTGTTGTTAGCTCTTGTGCATTTGCTGTTGCAGAGTCTTTGTGGTAAAAGTTAGGTCCTTTTTTTTTTTCCTTTAAGAATTGCTTATTTATGGAACTAAGAAACAACTGAAATTCTTTGTATACTGGTATTCATTTCAGGTAAAGAAGCTTCAGTATCAAGTAGCATTTGAAACTGCTCTGTGTGTTTGAAGGCTGTTTTCTCCTGGATTAAAATAAACCAAACACAGCAACTGACACAGAATATATCTATTTGCAGCAGTTTCCTCAACTAGATTTCTGCACCTGTAATGTATTATATTTTTAACAAACAAATGTAAATTAGTGGTGGGAATGAGCCTGTGGCAGGTGCCGCAAAGGAGTTAACTCAGTGTTGGGTGGCAATTTTTTGTGTATTGGTTGTGTTGTCCTTTGTCACACCACACCACCCTCACTCCTACCCAAAAGAATTTAGTTGTGTGTAGATAGGGAAACACTGAAAAGTTAACTTCACTAGTTCATGAAAATTTTGTGCTGGAAAAATATTTCTTTGTTTTGCTTGGAATCTGTACATACGTATTAGCAGTGGTATTGTGTTGTCATTGGTGTGGCATAAGAAAGAATGAAATAAAGATTATTGAGGAAATACCAGTGATATTTTAGTTTATATGTACTGTATATGTAATTTGCAAAACTCTTGACTTGTAAAGTAAGTATAAACAAATCGCTATTTCAGAATCTTAAGTAAACAACATAAATGCTGACAGAAGTCTTACTATTTCATGAATTAACACAGGAGCCTGTCTCTTATAGGTAAATGTATATACAACAAGTTCCTTTAATTTATTTTCTCTTCAGAAAATATCATGCTCAATTTTTTTCATTCCATTAGTATAACAACAGTGGATTGTAATGTGTGCTATTTGTAATTTTTTATTGTTTTGGAAATGCAGTTCAAATTATTGTGATGATCTTTTTTGGGAAGGGTTGGTGGTGGTGGGATTTTTTTGTTGTTGTTGTTCTTTTGTTTGTTTTAAATAGTGTGGACTTCCTTACAATTGGGATCTTTATAGTGAGTAAAATCTAGATGAACAAATTCCTTTCCAGTAGTTGAATATAAACTATGCTGTTTTACAGGAAGTAAACTAGTTCAGTGGTGACTAAACCTTTTCTTTCTGTGGAGGGGGTGAAACAGTTCCTGGTAATAGTTTGACCAGGGAGTGTTTAATATTAAAAATATATTTTCCGATAAATTTTGAAATACTACTATTTTTTAAATTGTCCTGGTTTCAGCTGGAACAGTGTTTATTTCTTTTCAGTAGCTGGCACAGCACTGTGTTTTGGAGTCAGTACAGAATAATGCTGATAACACACTGATGTTTTGGTTGTTGCTGAGCAGTGCTTACCCTAAGACAAGGGCTTTTCAGTGTCTCAGGCTCTGCCAGGGAGGAGTTGCACAAGAAGCCAGGAGGGAGCATGTCTGGGACAGCTGACCTGAACTGGCCAAAGGGATATTCCACAATATAAAATGTCATGCTCAGTATATAAATGGGGAGTTGGCTGGGAGAGGCCAATCACTGCTCGGGAATGGGCTGGGCATTGGTCAGTGGGTTGTGAGCAATTGTATTGCGCATCACTTGTTTCTCTTGGGTTTTATTCCTCTCTCTTTTTTATCTCCCTTTTCATTACAATTAGCAGCAGTAGTAGTATATTTTACTTTATTTAAATTATTAAACTGTTCTTATCCCATGGGTTTTTGCCTTTTTCTGATTCTCTTCCCCATCCCACCTGGGGTGGATGGGTGGTGGGAATGAGCAGCTGCATGGCACTTAAATGCTGGCTGGGGTTAAACCATGACAAAAATATACTAAGATTTTGTATTTGTCACTTTGCTTACTGTTTGACATTTGCACCTGTAAATTATTCCTTTTGTTTTTGCTAACTTCTTATATGAAAAATATCTCCTCCAAAACTGGGAAGTGAATATAGTAACTAATTGCTTAAACTGATTATGGATTAAGTGCTGTCCACTGCATTATGACCCAAAAAAAGTTTTGTTGCCAATATTTGCATTGGTATTGTATAACTTGAGCAAATTGTCTTTTGATTGCCTTATGTTGCATCTTTTTTGATGATGGACTCTGCTTCTGAAACCAGAAGCTTGCATTTTAATTGCTTAATGCCATTTGATATTTAAATTCTACATTGTTCTACCCACTTTTGACAAAATTTGCTTACTGTGCATCTGAGATTATGGTCTATGTTTCATTTATGTTATTGAATTTAAAATTATTTTAAGTAAACTGAGAGTTTAATTTGGTTTTGTGGTTTTTTTGTTTGTTTTTTTTGTGTGTGTGTTTTTGTGTTTTGGTTTTGTTTGTTTGTTTGTTTGTTTTTGTTTTGTTTTGGTTTTTTTTAGTGCTTGGGAGATGGGAAGTAATGATAGCTGGCACCTGAACTAAAATATCTGTGTAGTCGCTACCATCCCAGAACTTCAGGATGAATGGGGATATGCCTCATGTTCCCATCACTACTCTTGCAGGGATTGCTAGTCTTACAGACCGTAAGTACTCTTTTTTTTTTTTGTCTTTGCTATGTTCCCTTCTACCTTTTCACAAAAAAATATACCTGCATTTTCAAAATACTAAAAATAGTTTTATTTTTAAAGTTCTTAAAAGTAAATCTGTTCAAAATCAGATTTGGTATTAAAATATTTCTTGTCCTTGCTAGAATTTTAAAAATATATTCAAACAAAATATGCTAATTGAAACATGTAGGTTAAAAAAAAGCGCCTTTAAGTAAACCCAAACCAAAAAATTAGGAATTAGTTGTTTGGAATATCATTCGGTAACATATCTGGGAACCCCACAAATAAAGGAAAACATAAATGATGAAATACTTCTCTAAAACATACATATCACCATCTTCACTGGAGAGAGCGAGAGAGATGATTAGCCTGATGTTCAGATAGAGAGTTGTGGAATGTTCTGAATATACTTGAAACCTAGTTCCTTCGTTTTGGACAAAGTACAAAAAAGTTGCTCTAATTAATAAGTGCAAAGAGTGGCTGCTAGAATGGAAATAAGCAGCTGAACCTATGAGGCTTGTTTCTTGGCTGTGAGTAGATGAGGTGTGCATACTGTTTTTAAATATGTCAGGAAGGCAAAATGCAAGGAAAGAAAACTATTTACATTAAAAGCTGATGCTTGCACAAAACCAAATGGTTATAATCTGACCAAAAATAAATTTCTAGTGGAAACTTAGAGGACATTTATCATTACTATAATCAAGTCCTAAAACAGCCATTCCAATAAGAGAAATTGAGACAAAGATGCATCTTTTTTTATAAAGTGTAAGCAAGAGCTTATAGTTCGGATGTCTGTCTGAGGATAACTGGACTCAGTGATCCAAGTGCTTATTCTGAGCTCTTGTTTTATTATTATGCTGTTGAAATTTGAAGACTTTTCAAGGGACACTGAAAGTATATACCCAGCAATTGAATTTAATTGCCTATAGTAAAAAAAAAGCAAATGTATTCGGGGGGGGGGGGGGGGGGAAACCACTTCATGTCTTTCTGATATTCTGAATTATTAAAATGGAAGATGCTGTTTATGTATTTATATGTGTATATATGTACCATTATGTGTGTATAATAACGGGCCATCAGGATGCAAATCATAAGTTTCTGGGCTATGGACAGTTTTCCAGCACTAATTATTTGCAGGTATGGTTCTCAAGTCAAAATACTTAACTGATATAAGTCACTGGCCAGACTCCTGGTGCAAGAGTTCCTTAAAACACTGAATTACCTTTGGTGGGATTAGCCCTTGTGTTAGGTGTGCTTTGCTTCTTTTTCTGTCATATTTCTCTGATGTTCAGGAAGTCAGGAGTGCATGAAAGAGAAAGGCATGTCACTGCTTCACCTTATTTCTCTCTGTGTGAAAAGACGGTACTGGAATTGACAAGTCCTGTTGCCCTAAACACATGGAGGACTTGATGAGTAGAGGCAGTAGAGTAGGCTAATTTTTCCAAGTTTCAAGGCACATTCAAGGTAATTAGTGCAAGTAATGTAGTTGTCAGATTTTCTTTCTTAATCACATGAGGGAGTAAGAAGGTGTCTGTCTTTGTATGGTCTTGTTTCATGAAATGATTCTGAACTCCTTTCTATTTTCTGAGAACAGTTTTGAACCAGCTGCCTCTTCCATCACCTTTACCTGCTACCACAACAAAAAGCCTGCTTTTCAATGGACGGATAGCTGAAGAGGTGAACTGCCTTCTGGCTTGCAGGGATGAAAACTTGGTTTCACAGCTCATCCACAGTCTCAATCAGGTGTCAACAGATCACATGTATGTATTTTGAACTTCGACTATATCAGATCACCATCCTTATTACTTTAAACTGAACTGAAGTTAGAAGGGTGTTAGTATCTGAAAATTAGAACATGCAGGGTTTTTTATTAGGCTAGCTTAGCAGATTACTGCTGTATACGAATCAATTGTTTCCATCAGAATGCTAGTAATTGTCCAACAGCTCTTATTTTTAATAGCTATGCTGCTTGTTCCATTCTTACTAGTTAGGAATGCAAACTTTGTGGTATTGATTGTGCAAAAGTCATTTGTGTTCCACTTTTGTTAGTTATGTACACTGACAAATTTTATACCCAGTAGTACACAAAAAGATAGTTTTTTGATACACCCATGCAAGATCTATGTCAGTTCTGATTAGATATTGAACTTTAAATATTTAATAATTGAACCAGCAAGTATTTTGGTTTTTTCATTTTTCGCTGATGTTCTTTGAATTGTCTTATGTGGACAGCATTATCTTTTTCCTACGTGTTCCAATCTATTATTTTGATCAAATGAAAGTAGCTCTTCAAAGTCATCAATGCAAAGAAAAAGTGAAAATATGGATGCATTTACAGAAACTTTTTGAAGGTTCAAAGGGAGTCCTGTCATGTCAAAGATATGCCAATTTCCCCTTCTAAAATAAAAGATTTTCAAAGTGTTGGGCTGCGATGTGAATGTTATGCATTTATGCATATCTTATTTTCACTTCTACAATATTACTTTCTGGATGTTATGACAAAACATTATTCTTTTATGGAGATCACAATACAGAAATGGACATAGGAAATGTTATAATAGTCTGAAACTGACAGCCATGTATACATAAGTGCTTATTAACAAAATAATTTTGAAGACTAGTAGGAATACCTTTTCTGCCATTCCTTTAGCATGACAGGAAAAAAGTAGATTTAGAGAACAGTGGTGCAGTGCAGCTTTGGTGGGGGTTTTTTTCTGTATTTTAACAGTAAAATGCTGTTGTTTGATTTGGTTTTGATTGGTTTTGATTGTTTGGGTTTTTTACTTGACTCATGGTTTCTTATAATTTGAAAATACATTTGCCTCTTTATTTGTTTACTTCTACAATTCCAGAGAATTAAAAGATAACCTTGGCAGTGATGATCCTGAGGGAGATATACCAGTCTTGCTGCAGGCTGTCTTGGCAAGGAATCCTAATGTTTTCAGGGAGAAAAGCATGCAAAACAGATATGGGGTTCAAAGCGGTAAGGATTTTTGATTGATTATTGATTGAGTTTTATGTTGTTCTGTAGGTTTAGGGGGCTGATACTAACCACAAATATGTAGGGAGCACAACTGTGATATTTATGCCTTATCTTGTATTTGATAATGATATAAAGCTATGTGTCATGACATCCTCTAAGAGTGATTGTATTAGAATAAGCACAGAAATATACTCTTCTAGATGTTTTTGTAAAAAATAATGTTGAATTTCTCTACAAAGTTTAATTTCTAGGATGAGTGATTGAGTTTTATTTGAAAGTATTTTTTTAAAATTTCTTTATAGGTAGGTTTATTTATTTGCTGTAGTAAATTGAAGTCAGGAAAAGATGCCTTGTTCTATATTAAAAATCTGTACAATTAAAGTATATCATTGTAATAGTAGTTTTTAATAGCTCTGAGGTAAAGAATAAGTTTGAATTAACCATATGTAACATCTCCTCCTTGCCATTCCTCTTCTCAGCAATTTGTGATGCCCTACAGATTTTACTGTTTTGATAGCTAATTCTTTTCTGAGGTTTAGTGAGATATACTGCTGGATAGCAAAGATGGAGATGGAGAGAGACCAAGCACAGGATTAATCAGACAGATTCTACTTGTAGATCTGGAGACTTCTTCATTTGCACCTGAAATATTTTCTTTAAATGCTAAACTATGAAATGAGTAAAGGGATTTTCAGAGTTTTCACAATGTGAGGATAAAGTTTCACTAGCATTGTAGAGATGTAAATAGAAGTGTTACTGGAATCCACAGGGAATAGAAAGTGTTAGGGTGTTTTTGGAGGGGGAAAAATAATAAAATTCAATTATTAAGTTCATTCACCTAGGCTAGTGAGTAAAAAGCAATACATTTGAAAAGAACTTGCTAAGGACGGAACACATAATGTTCCTTGAAAGAATGCAGAAATTTCCAGGGATGAAAATGTGAAAGGCAGTGCTAAATATTTAGTAGGTCTATGATACATATATCCTCAAATTCTAACTATGAAAAGAGTCTCTAGGTTCTGGGTTTGGAGGTAGCTGTTGCAGAGTATAATTTTTCCAGCTGCTGGAAGAGTTGTGACTGTCCTGACAGTTTTTGCATAGTGGTTCCACAAAGAACATACACTTGTCCTGGTTTTGGTTTGGATAGAGTTCAATTTTTTCTTAATAGCTGGTACAGTGGTGTGATTTTTTGATCCAGTATGAGAATAATGTTGATAACACACATTTTCCCACCAGTTTTGTAGAGTAAAATAATTCTTTTCCAGTGCAAAAGGGAGGCATTATTTATGAAATTATTTGTTCCAGCAGAGGCTTTTGAAAGAAAGAAGATAAAGCAAGTTAGTTTCTTTCTAATTTTTGCTAATTCTGTGGTTTAGAGGGGGAAACACTTTTGCTGCTTGATTCAATAGATTAAGAATAATCCTTACTGAAATAAACCCACCTATCTTTAGTAAATGTGCTTTTGCCTATGCTTGAAGGGAGGTACTAGTACAGAATTAAAAAACGATTAAACATAAAACTTAAACAAATAGTTGATGCTATTTTAATAAAGTTAACTAAGTGCTTTCAGAGAACCAAAGGAGATCAGACTTTAAATCTTCCTTGAATATTTAATTTTATTTTACATAATTCTGAATACTTGTACCAGTGCGAACATTGCAATGTAAGTGTGAAATTGGAAACATTGAAAGAAAGGGGGAAGAGGAGAAAAGTATACCTGTACACAAAGCATTTTGAGAGGAAGAAAGCCCTGTAGCGAATGCTTGGAAAAGCTAAGTGAAGTGTGACTTTATTTTCTGTGGAAAAAGGCCATACTCTTACCTGGAAACAGGAGGATCTTTAAGCTAGATGCAGGCAAATATGGCAGCCATGTTAGCTGTTAGTACAACCCATTCAGATCTCCAAGGCCAAAGGAAGGTATACTGATTTGTTCTGGCAGCAAAGGTTGGGCTTTCTTTTGCTTTCTGAACATATTTTGTAATCTTTGTGAAGTCATGATTTATAGAGCACTTGAGAGTTTGGTAGAGATCTTATATCATGCATTTTGCCAGCCATAAGAATGAAATTTATGTTCTTTTCTAGTATTTCAAATTAATCTCTTCTGTTTTCCTTACTGTCTTCTTTCTGAATATTGTCCTTTTGCCTTCTGTTGAGTACAGCATGTGGTGAAGTCAATGCTGGGTACTGTGATCCAGTATTTGTAATGCCCAGAACTGAGAAGGAAAGAAGGCACTGGAACCCCATGTCTATTTACTCTTTCTGGGTTGGGCCTCTGTACCATGATCCCTTGAGCGTCAGTTCCAGCATTAGTATGGACAAACTGCATTTAAATTTGTTTCTTCTAGCCTTCTTTTCTAATGCAAGAACAGAAGGACCACCTGGCTAAAGAATTGCATTAAATGTGGAATAAAATTCTTGGTTCAGTACAATTTGTCAGGAAAAAAAGGCCTCTTCAGAAACCTAAATATTATGTGTTGAATACATGTGAATATAAGATAAAGCACAAGCAGAATTCTGTGCTGATTTTTTTTCCACAGTCATATTGATTTGTAGCTCAACACTAAGTTTAGAGCAAGAATTGTTTTTAGTTATGATTTACAAATAGTGCAAGAAAGATGTATTATCTGAATACTTGTTTTGTATCCTGGGTGCACCACGTTCCCCCCCCCCACCCCCTCTCCCCAGTTGCTGGCATATTTTGTTTCAGATAAAGTAGCAGCAGTGTTCAAACCTTTATTCCATGTCTTTTGATAATAGTCCCATTGTTGAAACAGGGTTCATACAGATAAGATTTTTAATTTGATTTTTCAGACTGTTTTCTATTACTAGGTTGTCTGAACAGACTGTCACATCACTGTGCAGCATCAGTACAAGAGACAACATGTTAATTTCATTTTAGACCTTTTTAATCAAATGACAGAGAAAGTTCTGTGTGCTATCATAATTATTTATTTAAAATTAGGCTATTATTTCATTTTGGTTTTCATATCTTTGTCTCTTCTCAACACTTTGGCTTTGTCTTTCAGCAAATATCTGCTAGAAGACCAGCTAAAATACCATATTGCAATAGGTTAGTCTTCATAGCATAGCTTAGGATGCAGAAAGGACTTAAAATTCACTTTAAACTATTTACTTGTGCATTTTTGAGGATTAAAATCTTATGCATCTTTCCGTAAGTATCAGTTGCTTTGATTTTTTTTCATCTATAGAAGAATTAAAATGCACATGTGCCTGTAAAAAGGAAAAACTTTGTAGACATATGCTTTCAATAAGAATGAATATTTAAGTGAAAAATTGCCTGTTGATGAGCAATCCTTGCTTAAGCATGCATGATGCTGTAATACAGTTTAATCATACAAGACTTTTTCTGTGGTCTTGAGCTGTGTTTTTATATTCTTTGGCAGTAGGAATGCTAAAATGCATTTACTCACATCCCTTTTTTGCTGAGCCAAAAAAATTACATTCAAGACTGGGAGTATATATTAAGGATACAAAGCTGGCCAATACCACCAAGTGCTGTGCAGCCCTTCAGAAGGATCGCAACAGGTTGGAGTTAGGAGAGAAGAACTGTCTGAAATTCTACAAAAGCAAAGGCAGGGTCCTGCGCCTGGGGAAGAACAACCCCAGGCACCAGTACAGGCTGGGGGTGACCTGGGGCTCCTGGTGGACAAGTGTGTGCCCTTGTGACGAAGAAGGCCAACGGAATCCTGGGATGCATTAGGAAGATCATTGCCAGCAGGTCAGGGAGGTGATCCTGCCCCTCTCCTCACCTGCAATGCTGTGTCCAGTTCTGAGCTCCTCAGGACAGGAGAGACATGGAGCTCCTGGAGTGGGTCCAGCAGAGGCTATGAGGAGGATGATTAAGGGACTGGAACATCTCTCTTATGAGGAAAGGCTGAGGGAGCTGGAACTGTTCACCTTGAGAGGAGATGGCTGAGAGGGGACCTTATCCATGTCTGTCAGTGTCTGCAGGGAAGGGTCAGAGAATGGACCAGGCTCAGCTCAGTGGGGCCCAGCAATGGGACAAGAGGAACGGGTGGAAACTAAGGCCCAGGAGGTTCCACCTGAACTTGAGGAAGAACTTCTCTGGGCAGTGACCGAGCACTGGAACAGATTGCACAGAGAGGGTGTAGAGTCTCCCTCGCAGGGGATATTCCAGACCCATCTGGACACAATCCTGTGCTGTGTGCTCTGGGATGACTGTTTGAACAGGGAGGTGGGACCACATGACCCACTGTGATCCCTCCTAACCTGACCCATATCCTGTGATTGTGTGAATGTTATTACTAGGATGATGTTTTCTCAAAACTGAGCATTACCAACAATCAAAATTTAAGTTGCATTTAAAAGAAAATCTTAAGTATTTAAAGGTATGGAAATGCACAGTGGAACCATAAATCTGCTGCTTAGTGATATGAACAACAATGTAAAAAATGTACAAGAAGATATTTTAGTGTTAATGACCACAGACTAATTTCAACTCCTTTTTAGGCTAAATGTTTGGGCTTATTTTTACTCCTTCCTCATTACATCATTACTAGACAGACTTGTTATCTGTCTGAAAACTTTAGAGACACTGTTGTGGTGAGGGTTTTTTTTGTTTGGTTGTTTGTTGTTGTTGTTTAGGGGGGTTTTAGTGGGGTGAGGGAAGGGGGATGGGCACTGGGGACTTTGAGTGTTTTGTTTGGTTGTTTTTTTTAAAAGTTATCTAGATTGTGTCCCGTAACAGAGATAAAGTGGTGAGAACTGCCTGTCACAGAATAAGTTTTAGGGGTTTTTAAATGGCATTAAAATGTATTACTTTTTATATTTTCTGTCATACTTTTTTAAACCAAAAGCATGTTTTAAATATATGGAGGAGAAAAGAGATATATTTTTCAAGTATTTTAAAAGTGCATAAAATGAAACTTCTGCATAGTTCATACCCATACTGGCACATTCTGTCAGCTTTCTGTACATGCATGTTAAAGGTTAGTAGTTTTACTAACTACTACCTAGCTGTGGTGAGAGTGGCTGTGAAAGGTGAGTGGGCAGTGAGCATGCCAGATGCTGCCTCCAACACCTCTGGAATTTCCTCCTCACTTGCCTCTGTGCAAGGCAACCAGTGTTCATTTAATCAAATTTTGCAGGAGTTGAGGAGTCCACTTCTGTTACTCTGGACAATGAAATGTCCTCTATACTAAAGTATGGAGGTCTCTTATTTTTTTATTTATTTATTTTTCAGCACAATATGAGAATTTCACTCCTGCTCTGGGCTAGTTTGTCTGGGCTAATATACTTGGAATGCAGAACTTCATACCTACCAGGAGGTAGTAATGGCTTAATTCCTGGGGGATTATTCCATCACTTCCTTGTTGGGGAGAGGGGAAAAGAAGATGACAGGCAGGATTTATGAAACTAGCTTTGCTTGTGTGAATATTGCAGTAATTGAAATCAGTGATAGTAATGCAAAGGCTGATGACTCCCAAGCACTCTGGCTTAGTCAGCCAGCTATCTAAACTTAGGTTTAAATATTTGCATTACTGATGTGCTTTTACCCATGGCTTTGGATCACTTGCTGTGGCTTCCCAAGCTGCAGCGTGTATGTGAATTCTGATGCTGTTTTAGCTGCACGACATTCAATTCTATTATTAAAATCACCTGGTTAAAAGTCATATAAGTTCTTGTGTACCTGTACCATTCCGACTTCCAGTGTTATGTGGTGGTTAAAAATTCTTTATATCTGTATGGAAGAGAGAAAACAAAAAAGATTCATTTAAATTCTTCCTAAAAAAGATGCAAGTTAGTTCCAGGCCTATTGCTACTTGTGGCTTGCCATCTAGTACAACTCCTGAACTTTCAAAGCATGATTGTGGGAATCTACAGGCTGTTGGAGACTACCGATGGGATATTGGTGGTTCTTTGCAACTGAAAATATTTCAGCACCTTCTTTGATAACATTCCTTTTAAATGTGGTCAAAGTGGAATAGAAAGCTGTTGTCCCTGGATAGAAAGGAACCACTAGGGCATTAGGGGAGCAGGGAGAATATCTTGCACCATTCAGTCCAAGGTGATTGTTTGTTGTACTTGATCTAAAAATCGGAGATAAGTTTTCTGTGTTCTTCTGACTTGTGAAATTTCCAAATCTTATTGGCACATTGAGTACTCCACACACAAGTCTGGGGTGTGGAGTATATGGCCTGTCATAAAATGTTACTTTTTACTGGCAGGTTTTTGGCTAAGGAACAGAGGAGGGAACTGCCATTGATATCTATTATTGAATTAATACTCCTTTAGGGAACATTCTTTTTATGTCATGGTGTAAAATGGACATCTTACATGAAATCAGTCTTTTTAAAATGTTTTCTAACAGTTGTAGGTAGAAGATGTCAATGTTTGTAAAGTTTATAAACTCTTTGTATATAATAATTTATGAAATGAGAGACTTCATTGATTAAAAAGGAAATGCATGTAAAGTAATGCTGCTATCTTCTTAATAGGGATGATGATGTCGCAGTTTAATATTTCTCAGAATTCCATGAGAGGTAGTCCTGCATCTTCTAATTATCAACAAACCACTATCTCACATAGCCCTTCCAGGTAATATTCTCTTTTAAATGGGGTGGGATGGGCAGCAAACTGCAAATTCTATCTACAGTGACAGTCAGTTCTTGTTGCAAGTATGTGAATGAAAGGTGATCAGTGTCAGGATATATTTTGCATTTGTCTGACAGCAGGGTGAGTTTCTTCAGCTGACAAAGCAACATCTTTTTGCTAGTGAATAATCTTTGTATTCTGATTAGTCAGGATTCCCTGCTGTCCCTCCCTCACATAATTTTGGCAAACTTTCTTTCCTGCTAAAATAATACCCCTGCCTCCTGTCACCCCTACAGCTATTCTCTACCTGTGGCAGGAGGACAGGAGAGACTATGTGTTCCAGCATGTATAACATTACCAGTGTGATAGAAGGGTGGGAAAGAAGGCTTGTAAAAACATGGAATACTGCTGTAAGTTATACAAAAGGCTGCTCAGAGGAGGATAGGCCCAGTAATTTGGCCAGTCTTCCATCAGCTTTCTCATCATCTTTCTGGTTCTTTTTCAAACTTTGAATGTCATCAAGTAGCATGTACGAAAAGACCTCTAAGATTATCAAGTCCAACCGTTAGCCTAACACTGTCAGGTCCACTACTAAACCATGTCCCTAAGTGACGGATGTACACACCTCCAGGTTGGTGACTTAATCACTTCCCTGGGCAGCCTGTGCCAGTGCCTGTCAAACCTTTTGGTAAAGAATTTTTTCCTTATATATAATCTATACCTCCCCTGGAATAACTTGAGGCCATTTCCTCTTGTCCTGTCATTTGTTACCTCCTTTCAACAATAGTGTCCCCTGAGCCTCCTTTTCTCCAGACTAAACACCCCCAGCTCCCTCAGTCTTCTAAAAGAAATAAGAAATTTGTATAAATTTCCTTTTCCAACTTTTTCAACCTTTTTCATTTTATTTTTTAGCCGGTTTGTGCCACCACAAACAAGCTCTGGTAACAGGTTTTTGGCACAACAGAACAGTCCAGTGCCTAGTCCATATGCTCCTCAAAGTCCTGCAGGATACATGCCATATTCACATCCTCCAAGTTATACACCACATCCTCAGATGCAGCAAGGTAAGTCTTTGATATTTATTTTATTCTCCTATCTCATGTCAGCTTTACCTTCATATGTGTGTTTCAGAGCTCTTTAATTTCTTTGAAGGAGTCACATGCTTAATGCAAATCTTGGAGTTGGTAGGGAATTTTTTGGATATGCTTAAGCTTTACTTTCCTGGCTGTACAGTGGTAGTATTTATTTTATTTCAAAAAAATCCCGGAAGGATCATTGAGTCCAACTCTTAAGTGAATGGCCCATATAGGGATTAAACCAGTGACCTTGGCATTAATGCTTCTCCTCTATGTACACTGTACACTGATTTTGCATAGTTGTCACATACACATGACAATAGAGAAATAAAAAAAAAAAAACCAAATTTTTTATTTGTTAGCTATGGCAATTGTTTATCTGTATTGGTGAAAAATTAATTTTTGCCAGTGTAATGTAAGTTTTGCTGCCAGCTTATTTAACCTTACCAAACCTTTGCATTGTAGGCTAGGCTAAGTTGGCTAGAATTATACTCAAGGTATGCAGTAACTGGCAAAGATGACCTTCAGAATGAATGGATTTCTTTGTTCTTCCCTTTTCTAAAAACAATCTTGAACAACATGAACACTGTTAAGTATCTAGGCATTATCCTTTCTTGGGAGTAGAATTCTTGTTAGACTCTTAAATCATCTGTTCCTAAAGTTTAGCAGTGTGCTTAGAATTTATCTAGCTATTCTGTATGTAATGTTATATGTCTCATGGAAGTTACTAACCTTGGAGGTTACTAAAGTTACTAAAGGTAGCGAATGCATATTATATAGAGGAAAAGAAAGTTTTTTATAACCTGAGTATGATGCTGACTGTAATTAGGATAGATGTGGAGTGAAGCGTGGCTAATCTGTACTTGGAATTTAGGTTTAAGAGTCTCTTGAAAATTCAAAACTTAGATATTAATTTTATTCAAGGTATTTTTGGAAAAAGGATTCAGTAAAGAAAGTTGGGATTCTTGTTCCAATCCTAGGCCTCTTGCATCCAACTCATTAATATTATGGCCTTTTCTGAGATATTTTAGAGTTAACAATTGTGTGAATATATTGGTATAGTTATTTTTATTTTTCTGTATTTCAGCTTCAGTATCCAGTCCCATTGTCACAGCTGGGATGAGGAATCTCCATGAAAATAAAATTTCAAGTCAATTGTCTGGAAATTCAACTAATCATCATGCTGATAATTCTAGACATGGCTCAAATGAAGACTATCTACAGATGGTGCACAGGATAAGTAGTGATGTATGTTACCTAGATCAGTTTATGATGATAAAACAAATATTTACTATGATAAAGCAAGTATGTGTTTAGCTGCCTTAAAAGTCAGATATTTTATGAGGATGCTGTTGATGAATAAAACCACTGAAAATATATTTCAGTTTCAGATGTATGCACTCAACTGTGCAATTTTAATGTGCAAGTTTTGAGATTTTTCTAGATCTCTGTACTTTGGAACAGTTTGTAACACTGATTCTGATGAAAGTATGAAAAGTAAAAAGTCTTACTCATGTGAGTTTGTTATAAAGAGATGGTAGAGTCTCTGCAATTATTGTATCAATACATTGATGTAAACAATACTAAATTCTAAATAGGTTTATAGTTAACGAGTCTTTCTGAAGATTCCCCTGTCAATTAGGTGAGACAATTGCATAATCTATTCAGTAATATAGTAATGTTGTCAAAGGCAAAAAATCCTTTTAACATTTTTTCTTACAGGTCTGTTATGTGCTTTTATGGCCTGGTTTATTTATAATATGTTTTCCCAGTGACTTTAGTTCACGTGGGAGAAATTCTTGTTGAAGTATTGAATATAAATGAAAGAAAATCAGCAATTTTCTCCCATGGTGTTTTCAACTTCTTCACTTTCTTAATGAGCATCTCATCCTGTGGATGAAGCATGTTGTGACTCTTTACAAGTTTGGCACGCAGTCTCTTAACACTTGTTAAGGGGACAGCACTTAAGTTTCATTTTTATTTTTTTTATTTTAGTTCTTTGGAGTGTGTGGTCTTAGTGATGCCTACAACAGTTACAAGACTTGATCAAAACCTGGTGACAAGCGGGCCTTTTTTTACCTTTTTTTAAGATGTATTTAATTTACCTTATGTAAACTAGGGGCAACTCTTGTCTTCCTAAATTAGCTTGTGGAAGCAAACAACTGTTGCACTCAACAAGTGTATTGATAACATCAGGCTACCTAAATTCCTTATAGGAATTAGTACACTGGAACTCCAAGAGAGTTATTAGTTTTATTAGTCTTCTCTTTTTAAATGAAAGAATTATGCTGATGAAAAATATTAGCTAAGAAGTAATATCTTAAACAAGAGAGTTTTTTAATGAAGGAATCTAAAATAATACACAATCTCATCAGGTTTTTTTCTCAGTCTCTGCTTCAGCAATGCAAATTCTTCAAAATAAGAAGCTGTTCTTGGCATTAAATGAACATATATCCCCCAACTACTACCTCTCTAGTTGGTCACCCCCAACCTGTGCTGGTACTTGGGGTTATTCCTCCCCAGGTGCAGGACCCTACACTTGCCTTTGTTGAACCTCATTAGGCTTCTCTCCACCCATTTCTCCAGCCTATCAAGGTCCCCCTGAATGGCAGCACGGCCTTTGGGTGTATCAGCCACTCCCCCAGTTTTGTACATCAGCAAATGCAACTGAAGTGCATCTACACCAATGCATGCAGCATGGGCAACAAACAGGAGGAACTGGAAGCCATGGTGCAGTAGGGAAACTATGACATTGTTGCAATCACAGAGACATGATGGGATGACTTGTATGACTGAAATGCTGCAATGGACGGCTATAAACTCTTTATAAGGGATCAGCAAGGAAGGAGAGCCTTTAGATACTTCTCGTATGTTAGGGAGTGTTTGGATTGTCTGGAGCTTGATGATGGTACTCATGGGGTTGAGTGTTTATGGGTAAGAATCAAGGGAAAGGCCAACAGGGCAGATCTCCTGATGGGAGTCTCTTATAGACCACCCAGCCATGATGAAGAAGACGACAAAATGTTATATAAGTAGCTGGGAGAAGTCTTATGATTGCTGGTTCTTGTTCTCGTGGGAGACTTCAACTTACCAGATCTCTGCTGGAAATACAGCACAGCAGAGGAAACAGTCCAGGAGGTATCTGGAGTGTGTGGAAGAATTGACACAGCTGATGAGTGAGCAAACCAGGGGAGCTGTCCCACTGGACCTGCTGTTTGTGAACAGAGAAGGGCTGGTATGGGATGTGATAATTGGAGGCCATCTTGGGCACAGTGATCATGAAATGATAGTTTTCTGTTCTCAGAGAAGTAAGCAGGAGGGTCAGCAGAACTGCCACCTCGGACTTCCAGAGGGCAGACTGGCCTGTTAGGGAGCCTGGTTGAGACAGTCACTTGGGAGGCAGTCCTGAAGGGCAAAGGGCTCCAGGAAAGCTGGATGCGCTTCAAGAAAGAAATCTGAAAGGAGCAGGAGCAGGCTGTCCCCATGTGCCGAAAGACAAGCCAGCAGGTAAGACCGGCCTGGCCGAACAGAGAGCTCTGAATAGAACTCGGGAGAACAAGAGAGTGCATCACCTCTGGAAAAAGAGGCAGGCAGCTCAGGAGGAATACAAGTATGTTGCGAGGTCATGCAGGGAGAAAATTCGAAGGGACAAAGCCCGGCTAGAACTTCATCTGGCTACTGCTGTAAAAGACAATAAAAAGTGGTTCTACCAATACATCAGCAACAAAAGGAGGGCTGAGGAGAATCTCCATCCTGTACTTGATGTGGAGGTAAACATACTGACAAAGGATGAGGAAAAGGATTGGTATGCTACTTAGACCCCCTCACGTCAATGGGGCTGAAAAGGAGTCACCCAAGGGTACTGAGGGAGCTGGTGGAGGATCTCACCAAGACACTTCCAATCATTTCCCAGCAGTGCTGGTCAACTGGGGAGGTCCCAGGCGACTGGAAATTTGTAAATGTGACATCCACCTGTAAGAATGGTTGGAAGGAGGATTCAGGGAACTCAGACCTGTCAGTCTGACCATGGTGCCAGGGAAGGTCATGGAACAGATCATCTTGAATGCCATCCTGCAATACATGCAGGACAACCAGGGCATGAGGCCCAGCCAGCAGGGGTTTAGGAAAGGCAGGTCCTGCTTGACCAACCTAATCTTCTTCTACAACAAGGTGGCCCACCTAGTGGTGAGGGAAAGGCTGTGGATGTGTCTAGCTTCACTTCAATAAAGCCTTTTTGACACTGTTTCCCACAGCATTCTCCTGGAAAAGCTGGCAGCCCATGGGTGCTCTATTCGGTGGGTAAAAAACTCTCTGGATGGCCAGGCCCAGAGAGTGATGGGGAATGGAGTCATATCCAGTTGACAGCCAGTCACTACTGGGGTTCCCCAGGGCTCAGTATGGGGGCCAGTCCTGTTTAACATCTTAATGGATGACCTGGACAAGGGGATCAAGTGCACCTTCAGTAAGTTCACAGAGGGTACCAAGTTGGGTGGGAGCACTGATCTGCTGGAGGATATGAAGGCTCTGCAGAGGGATCTGGATAGGCTGGAGCAATGGGACAAGGCGAATTGTGAGGTTCAACAAGGCCAAGTGCCATGTCCTGCCCTTGGGTCACAAGAACCCCATACAGCTCTAGGCTGGGGCAGAGCGGCTGGAAAACTGCCCACAAGGAAAAGGACCTGGCGGTGCTGAACGACAGCAGCTGAACATGACCCAGCATGTGCCCAGGTGGGCAAGAAGGCCAATGGCATCCTGGCTTGGATCAGAAATGGTGTGACCAGCAGGACCAGGGCAGTGATTGATTGTCCCTCTGTACTTGGCACTGGTGAGGCCACAGCTCGAGTGCTGTGTCCAGTTCTGGGCCCCTCACTGCAAGAAAGACATTGAAGTGCTGGAGTGAGTCCACAGAAGGGCAATGGAGCTGGGGAGGGGTCTGGAGTACCAGAATGTGCTGAGGGAGCTGAGGGGGCTCAGCCTGGAGAAAAGGAGGCTCAGGGGGGACCTTCTCACTCTTTACAGCTGCGTGAAAGGAAGGTGGAGCCAGGTGGGATTTGAGTTCTTCTGGAGGACAAGAGGAAATGGCCTCAAGTTGTGCCAGGGGTGGTTTAGATTGGATATTAGGGAAAATTTCTTCATGGAAAGAGTTGTCAAGCATTGGAACAGGCTGCCCAGGGCAGTGGTTGAGTCACCATCCTTGGAAGTGTTCAAAAAATGTGTGGATGTAGCACTTGGGGACATAGTTTAATGGTCAACATAATGGTGCTGCGTTATTGGTTGGACTTGATGATCTTAAAGATATTTTCCAACCATAACAATTCTATGAAACTCATTCAAAACTGACTGACTATGAAAACATAAAGCATACCATCATTGGTCAGTTTAATGGGAAAAAGCCCAAGCGTAAAAACTAAGTATACCTTTAAAAACTGATTTTAGTAGCCATCCTGCAGAAAACAGTTGGAACAAGTTGAAGTAATTCAAGTTTTGCATTTATATATGAACAATCAAGGTTATCATAATGTTGCACCTTTTTAAAAAGCAGTGTTACCATTGGCAGAGATAGTTATGAACAAGGATTATCAAATCATAAAATCTAAAACTTTGTTTATCTTTTTTCTTAGCTTTAGGATTTTGTTCTTTAAAAGTTATGAATGTCTGCAGGATATTGTGTATTTGCAATATTTGAATCTACTAAATCAGCAGGCATATACTTGAGGCTCACTGTGCTTATACTCAAGTAAAGGACCATTTTTTGAGAAACCTGAGAATCACAGAATGGCTTGAGTTGAAAGGGACCTTGAAGACTATTGTGTTCCAACCCCCTGCTATGGACAGGGATACCTTCCATCCACTAGACCAAGTTGTTCCAAGCCCCATCCAACCTGGCCTTGAACAGTTCCAGGAATGGGTCAGCCACAGCTTCTCTGGCCAACTTGTCCCAGGGCCTCACCACACTCACAGGGAAGACTTCCTTCCTAACATCTAATCTAGACCTACCCTCTTTCAGCTTAAAGTCATTACTCCTTTTCCTATTGCTATACTCCCCGATAAAGAGTTCCTCTCTGGCTTTGTTGCAGGCTCCCTTCAGATATTGGAAGGCTGCTCTAAGGTCTCCCTGGAGCTTTCTCTTCTCCAGACTGAAGAGTCCTAATCCTCTCAGCCTTTCCTCATAGCAGAGGTGCTTCATCTCTCTAATCATCTTGGTGGCCTATTCTGGACTTGCTTCAGCAGGTCCATGTCCTTCCTATGCTAGGTACTCCAGAGCTGGAAGCAGCACTGCAGGTGGTGTCTCACTAGAGCAGAGGGACAGAATCGCTTCCCTTGACCTGCTGGGTTACACTGCTTTTGATGCAGCCCAGGCTGCAGTTGGCTTTCTGGGCTGTAAGTGCACATGAGAACATGCCCAGAATAAAGGTTTGTACTTACATTTCACCATTTGATGTTCTGATCTAGGAAACAGTAAATGAGGACTTCTACAGTAGCTGACAAATTTTCAGCAATGGAATGTGTGTACCTGAAAGGTTATCTACCTAGTTAGTTAGTTTAGATAATTTAATAAAAGACGTCTTTGCCTTTGTCCTTGGCAATCCTTGGGTAGCGGACTTCTCCTGTTATAAAAAATATGTCCAAAAAAGTTACTAAGCTTTTGTTCCCCCCAGTATTTTGGTGGGTTTTAGATCTATTATAATTCAGAGATAATTCATGTTTGAAAAATCAACTCCTTACTTTCGTTGTATTGAATAAACAAGTAACTGTTACATCAACAAATTAATTCATTTTGACTTGCAATAAAAAACATGTAAGTTTAAGGTACAGTTCTTTTTATTGCATTTAACCAGAATATTAGATTTCTTTGCACATGAGGCTTTCTCACCAGGCAACAAGTCTTTTTGCAAGCAGTTAAAAAATAAGTGTAATCAATAGCACATCATAAGTTTTAGATTCATTTTGCTTGGGAGGGAAAAAAAATCTAATAGATATGTTTTGTAAATGCCTATGTATGATGAAATTGATATAATCTGGTTTCTTATGAATTTATATTCTTTGCCTTGTAAGCACTTTCTGTTCATAAATATGAAACTATTTTCTTTATCCTTAAGCAGTGTGATCTATGCCTTCACAAGGCATAACATGCAGTGGCTGATCTACTGCTATGCATGTGGAAATTGGCTGTTTGGCCATTGTCGGAGGGAGTGTGTAGTTGCCATCCATCTCAGTTGCCACAATGGGTGTGCTACAAATTTTGTTCAGTCCTGATGTGTTTATGTTGGAGGGTATGAATACAAAGTTTTGGTTTGCTTAACTGTAAAAGTAAGATGACATTCCAATAAACTTTAAGGGTAGGGTAATTTAAAAAATGCTGAATTTGTTTAAAAAAGAGAAAAAACTACTTATACTTAATTTCTTTCAATTGGTATTGTAGAGAGTTCATCTTTCTGATTTTCAGCTCTTTACTATATGTAACAAAAAACTTCTGAATGAAATCTTAATGTCAACCACAAGTGCTTATTTAGCTGGAAGACATACATGGATTTATTTTTGTGTGCATGTTCTGGTTCTAAATTCTTAAGGCTGAATGATTTTTTGAACTTTGCCTATATAGTAGTCTAATAGCAGTCCAAATGACAACTTTTTTATATCAATAAATAATTTTCTAATATTTTTGTATGCTTTTTTGTCCAGTCCATTTTATCAGTATATGTACTAATTTCAGTTTTTATTTTATCAAGTGTTCATGATTTTTTTTTTTTATCATGATCACTTTAGGATGGCGATCCTTCAGTAAGGAATGCTGCATCTTTTTCCTTGAGGTCACCACAGTCAGTCTGCTCTCCATCTGGAAGTGATGGAACCCTTAAAGGTAATCTAGCAGTCATATATATCAATGTATTTTTTGCCAGCTTTAAAACACAATTTAAAGACGTATTTAGTTAGGTCTCCCAACTTCTATATTCCAATAGTACTAAAGAGTATGTCAGTAAGTTTTGGATACAAAATTATTTTGAGCCCTGATTCAGAAGAAATTTCTGAAGGTTCAAAAATTGACTAATCATACTTCAAAACAAAGCTCAAATTCATGAAGGATAGAATAATTTTAAATACTTTCCCATATGAGGACTAATTCTTTAAAGGAATGGTTTCAGTTGCTCTACATAAGAAATTATTTAAAGGCAGCATTTACAAGTATTGAACTCTTAACTAGCTCAAACGTGTTTTAACATGCAATGCTTGTCTTGATTGCAATGATCAAATTTTATGAACATGAAATTAAAAGTAGTTCGATTAACACAAAATATATAGCATAAATGAAGCCTGAAAACCTTAGCTGTGGAGAAGGAATAGGGTAAACTGTCAGTCAGCTGAGAAAATAATTCTTTATTGTTAAATATGTAATGCATACTGCTGTTTTTAATATTCTTCCTAAGAAGCAGTAACTGAGATAGATGAGATTTAATAAGGTAGGGGTTTGGGCATATTCTTGCTAATTTAAGTTTTCAGTGCTTATGTATTTACATGGCAATAGTAAAAAGATGCACTAGTATTTTCTTCTCTTTAATCCTGAAACAAAATAAAATCTTTATGGGTGGTCAGATTAGGTGGAGAGGGAGAAGAGGAGATGGGGGAGATTCCAGAGAAGGTGAGGGTATTGGGGTTGTGCAGCCTGGATAAAACAAGTCTTTGAGGGAGGATGTGGATGATGATGATGACGATGACGACAGGGACACACAGATGGGATGACTCACAATGGACAGACAGACCTTAGAGCAGTTTCCTCATACCTATGAGATTTTTAGGAAGACTTGAGTCAGGCTTTACACAGTGTTGTGGAGCAAGGATGAGAGACAATGGACTTAGACTGAAATGGGAGGTTCTGACTAGATATAAGGAAAACCTTTTTCACTGTCAGGACAGTCAAGCATTGGAAAAGCCCAGAGACTCTGTGCATTTTTCATTCTTGGATGTTTTCAAGACTTGGCTGGATAAGCCCTGTATAACATGATGTCGTGGTTTAGGAGTGATACTTCCCAATTCAGTGCCCCCACCAAGACTCTCCCAAACTATCGCTCCTCTCTCGCCCTCCCATTTTCCCCTCACCCTCCTGCTGTGGTGGGCTGGAGAGGAGAATTGGAGACACAGAAGGCAAAGATCATGGGCTGAGATAAGAACAATTTACTGGAAACACCAATGAGATAAGAAAAGGAACAGTGACAGCAACAATACTAATGACAATGGGTGCAAGAAAGGAAATGATTCACATGGAAACCCCCCTATGATAGCAGATGGCTTCCTCTGGCCCTGCCTACTCCACTGGAAGGAGCCCCTTCTCCCCAGAAGACACTCCCTTTCCCCTTGCCCCCAGCAGTGATGTGAGGTAGTACAGAATAACCTCTGGATCCTGGCCATGCCCCCTCACAGCTACTGCAAAAATTAACCCTCTCCTGCTCAGAACCAGGACACATGGTCTTGCTCACCCTGCTTTGAGCACAAGGATCAACTAAAGGCCTCCTGAGGTTCCTTCTTAACTGAATTATCCTATGATCCTGTGACTGCTAAATGATCACCGTGGTTCATCTTCTGCAGGCATATACTGTGGTAAACTGTGATAGAAGAAATGTGGCTCAAATGCAAGTGAGAAGTAATTGTATAGCATGCCAGCATCATCAGTATTTTAGGAGATTTTGTGCTAAAGGACTTGTTGTGAGACTTGCGTAAATGGCAGAGACTAAATGTGGTTGTTTTTCTTTAACTCTGTACACAAAATTGATGTTTGAGCTTATCAGTTTAACAACATTGTGAATCTAAGCTACTTCCACTCATATATATGATTACCATTGTCGCCTACAACGGAGAAATAAATGCTCCAAGCAATTTTTTTTATGTTAGGAAGCAAACATTGCTTTATTAGCAGCACTGGATGCATGGGGAATTCTCCTTGAAGCATGCATGCCCAGTAACCTAACAGACCAGGTTATATTCCTGAAACTAATATATATTCATCATATGTCTATTACATTTTCATCACATTTCCTGAATATGTGCATATATGCTTGTTATTTCCACAAACATATTTGTATATGAGTAGGGGTCTTTTGAGGGTCTTTGCTGGTCGTTTGGGAACATCCCATTCCTCAAAATTCTCTTTTATGTTCCTGGATAATTTGATGAATCTTTCCTCCTTAAGATGTGGTCAGGTCACAATGCACTTTCCTTATCATTCTTTATTCTAGCACTCTCTCTCTGTTCTCAAATCTAAGACATCTACTAGTACATATTAATCACTGATATAAGTAAACAAGGAAGCATTAGCTGGCTGGAATTATTAGCTGGAATTATTTTTCTGGTTAAAGTTGCTGCTGTTTCAATTGGTTGTCTTGGAACTCATTTTAAAGGTATACCTTTCATGAATATTTCTGAAAACAACTGATTGTACAATTCAGATATTAACATTTCAGCATTCGAGAGGCTGAAAAAGTGGAAGAGCTTTTTGATTTACCTGTATATTAGCTTTACTTTTCTCACTGATAAAGCACACAACTGAAATACTGTTACTAATGGTGCTACCATTTTGACTTCTTAAAGAAAGTAATAAATCCTGATTGAGAGAACCAGTTCTTGATGCTGCAAGAATCTTGCCAGATGTTTACTTCCTCTAATCTTGCATTTTAGAAATGTATTGAAGAGGTGTGGATAATTAGTGCTATTTAGAATATGTGATCTCTGACAGTGAGGTTTTGGCCTATATTTTGGAGTGAAAGCAATTGGTTATGCTGATAAATTTTCCAGTGACAAACAGCAAGTACCTACACTGAGCTTTTTGTTGCTACTATCATTTGTCCTTGAAAGTTTAGTTGACAAATTGCAAACTTTGATAAAGAAAGTTAGCAAAATAATTAATTGTTTGCTTGGGAAGACAAAAAGAATGGCACTAGACACCAGTCCAGAGAAAAAATGCAGGAAGGATGTTATATCTAATCTTTCTTATATAACATAGAAATGTGAGAATTACTGAAGGTATGTGTACAGACTGCATTTCTGTACTTCTGAGATGGAAGTAGCAAGGCTTTCTGGAGACTTGGAGACTCTGTACAGCTCTGAATTACTTCAAGACTGGTGTGTCATGATGGATGATTACAGTCTCTTTAGGAGGGATGGGAAGGGCAGGTAAGGTTGGGAGGGTGTGGCACTGTATGTAATGGAGGGACTGGAATGTGTGGAGCTTACAGTTGGCCATGGCATGGTTGAGATCCTCTGGGTAAGAATCAAGGGGAAAACAAATAATGAGGATGTCATTGTGAAAATTTTCTATAGACCTTCTAGCTAGGACCATGACACCAATGAATTATTCTTTGAGGAACACCTCTAAATCAACCACCCGTGTCTTTATGGGGGACTTGAACTTGCCAGTTATTAACTGGGAATATCACACAGCTGGTACAAACAGGTCCAGAAGATTGCTAAAACACCTGGATGACAACTTCATGGAACAGGTCCTAAGGGAACTGACTTGGAAAGATGCCCTCCTTGATCTGCTGCTGGTCAACACAGGATCTCATGAGCAAAGTGGTGATTGGCAGCCATCTTGGCCACAGTGACCATGAAGAGACCGAGTTTAAAATCTGTTGCCAGGAGGAAAAGTGCCAGCAAAACCTCAACTCTGGACATGAGGAGAGCAGACTTCAGGCTGCTCAGGGAACTAGTGAGTAAGGTTCCCTGGGAAAAAACTTCTGAAGGTGCTGGGGTCCATCAGTGCTGGTCACATTTTAAACATCACCTCCTAAGGGCACAGGAGCAGGAAATTGCCTAGTGTTGGAAGTCAAGCAGGCGAGGCAGATGGCCGAGCGTGGCTGAACAGTGATCTCTTGGAAATAAGGCTAAAAAGGAAGGTGTGTGCCCAGTGGAAGCAGGGTCAGGTGGTATGGGAAGAATACAGAGATGCTGCTCACCACTGGAGGGAGAAAATCTGTGTGGCCAAAGCTCAACTGGAGTTGGAGCTGCCAAAACTGTGGGGGACAATAAAAAGAATTTTTAAAATATGTTAATAGCCAAAGGCAGTGAAGAAATAACATCGGCCCATTACAGGATGAGGATGGTCACCTCACAAACAGGGACATGGATGAGACAGAGATGTTTAATGCATTCTTTGCCTCCATCTTCAGCTCCTCAGAGAGCTGCTAATGTCACCGCGAGGCCTCTCTCAATGATTTTTGAATGGTCTTGGGAATCTGGAGAGGCTTCAGCTGACTGGAAGCTGGCAAACATCCCAATTTTAAAGAAGAGCAAGAAGGATGATCCTGGAAACTACTGGCTTGTCAGGCTCACTTGAGTGCCTGGTAGAATTATGGAGAGGAAGAATAAAGTTGGGATGATGAACTTTAGGAAAGCAAACTTCTAGCTCTTCTAGGAGTCAGTCAATAGGAACCCCTGGGAAACTGCCCTCAGGGACAAGGAAGCAGAATAGAGCTGGCAGATGTTTAAGGAAGCCTTCCATAGAGCACAAGAGCCAGTGATCCCCAGGAGCAAGAAACCGGGCAAGGAAGGCAAGAGACAGGCATGTCTGAGTAGGGACCTGCTGGTCAAACTAAAGGGTAAGAAGGAAATGCACAGGCAATAGAAACAAGGATAAGGATCTTGGGAAGAGTATAGGGATGCAGTCCAGTTGTGTAGGGATGAGGTCAGGAAGGCCAAGGCAAAGCTGGAACTGAGCCTGGCAAGGGACGCAAAGAATAACAGGAAGGACTTCTACTGGTCTGTCAGCCATCAAAGGTGTTATGCCCCTGATAAACAGTTCTGGAAAACTGTTAAGAATGGACAAGGAGAAGGCTGAGGTACTCTACAATTTTTTTGCTTCAGTCTTCAATGCCAACCTCTCTTCCTATACCTGTCAAATGGATGGACAGCAGGACAGGGACTGGGGGAGCAAAGTCCCTCCCACTCTAAGATCAGGCTCATGACCACCTCAGGAGCGTAAATGTACATAAGTCCATGGGACCTGATGAGATGCATCCCAGAGTCCTGAAGGAATTGGCTGATGTAGTTGTCAAGCCACTCTCCATGATATTTGAAAAGGCATGGCAGTCAGGTGAAATCCCAGGTGACTGGAAAAAGAGGAATATTGTCCCCATCTTTAAAAAGGGTAGAAAGGAGGACCCTGGGAGCCACCGCCCTTTCAGCCTCGCCCCTGTGCCTAGGAAGATCATGAAACAGATCTTCTGGGAAGCTCTGCTAAGGCACATGGAGGACAGGGAAGTGATTTGGGACAGCCAGCACAGCTTCACCAAGGGCAAGTCCTGCCTGACCAACCCAGTGGCCTCCTCTGATGGAGTGACTCCATCAGTGGACAAGGGAAGGGCTACAGATGTCCTTTCTGTGGACTTCTGTAAAGCCTTTGATATGGAGCCCCACAACATCTCTGAATTGGAGACAAATGGATTTGATGGGTAGACTCTTCAGGGGAGAAGGAACTGGTTGGATGGTCACATCCAGAGGATTTTAGTCAACAGCTTGAGTCTCAATGGACATCAGTGACCCATGGTGTACCTCAGGGGTCTGTATTGGGACCAGTGTTATTTAATATCTTCATTAATGACACAAAGGGATCGAGGGCACCCTCAGCAAGTTTGCAGATGACACGAAGCTGAGTGGTGCAGGTGACTCGCCTGAAGGACAGGGCCATTCAGAGGGACCTGGACAAGCTTCAGAAGTGGCTCGTTGGAATCTCATGAGGTTTAACAAGACCAAGTGCTGGTGCTGCACCTTGGTCGGCCAATCCCTGGGATCAATCCAGGCTGGGGGATGAACAGATCAAGAATCACAGAATCACTAGGTTGGAAGAGACCTTTAAAATCATTGAGTCCAACCCATGCCTCAACACCTCAACTAAACCATGGCACTGAGTGCCACATCCAATCTTTTTTTAAACACATCAAGGGGTGGTGACTCCACCACCTCCCTGGGCAGACAATTCCAGTACAGTACTTCAGTCTTCCCGTAAAAAACCTTTTCCTAATATCCAACCTATATTTCCCTTGGCGCAGCTTAAGACTGTGTCCTCTCATTCTGTCAGTTGCTATCTGGAGAAAGAGACCAACCTCCACCTGACTACAACCACCTTTCAGGTAGTTGTAGAGAGTGAAGAGCAGCCCTGGAGAGAGATACTTGGGGGTGCTGGTTGGTGAGAGGCTGGACATGCCCCATCTGTGTGCGCTGGCACCCAGAAACCCCCTGTGTGCTGGGCTGCACTCAAAGAGGAGTGGTCAGCAGGTCGAGGGAAGTGATTTTGTCCTTCTATTCTGCTCTAGTGAGACACCACCTGCAGTGCTGCCTCCAGCTCTGGAGTCCCCAGCACAGGAAGGACATGGACCTGCTGAAGCAAGTCCAGAATAGGCCACCAAGATGATTAGAGAGATGGAGCACCTCTGCTATGAGGAAAGGCTGAGAGAGTTGGGGCTGTTGAATGGGACCCTGAGTAACCTGATCAAGTGGAAGGTGTCCCGAAATATTATGATGATGTAAAGACTAGATGTCCATGAGCAAGGCCAACAAAGGAAACCTGCACCAGCAGCACATGGTAGTTACCGTAAAAGGAAATGTTGAGCGATCGTAGTGGGTGACTGTTACGGGGCACTGAGGCCCCCATCTGCTGGCCTGATAGAGCTGTGAGAGGTATGCTGCTTACTGGGGGCTGATATCCATGATGTTGCTGAGAGTGCCCCAACTGGTTAAGAGTACAGTCTACTACCCACTATTCCTTTTTCAAGTTGGTACAAATGATGCTGCAAGCCAAAAAATAGGTAGAATCAAGGAAGACTATAAAGCCCTGGAAACATCTGTGCCCAAGTCATCTTCTCATCTATCTTTCTGGTCAGAGAAATGGGGATCGCCAGAAGCAGACACATAGTGCAGATCAGTCTGGCTATGTGGCTGGTGTCATCAAGAAGGTTTTGCCCTTTATGACAGTGGGTTGTGCTTTAATGGTTGCAGCCTGTTAGGGAGGGATGGGATCCACCTGTCTTAAAAGAGCAAGAGAAGTTTTGGCAGCAAGTTGGCCAATTTGGTGAGATGGGCTTTAAACCAAAGGACTCGGGGATGGGGTCCAAAGTGGCAACACACATGCCATTGCTTCCTCCTGGAGAATAGGTCATACCATTCATTGCAGGGAATGATGTTCCTTGACTGCCCCTCAAGGTAAGGATCAAAGGAAAAACCACAGCAAGGGTGGTTATGGTTATGGTGAATCCTCTTATACCCTTTCTAGGGAACCTGCATGCCTGATTGCCTCTCTGAAGTGTCTGTATACAAATACATGCAGCATGGGGAATAAACAGGAATAACTAAAAATCTATGTGCAGTTGCAGGGCCATGATCTCATTGCAATGACAGAGGCATGGTGGGACATCTCACATGACTGGAATGTTGTTGTGGATGGGTATGTACTTTTTAGAAAGGACAGGTTAGAGAAGCGAGGCGGTGGAGTTGGTCTTTATGTGAGAGAGCAGTTGGATAATATTGAGTTCTGCCAAGGGACAGATGAACGAGGTGAGAGTTTATGGGTGAGAATTAAGGGACAGGCTGATATAGGTGACATTGTTGTGGGTGTTTACTACAGGCCACCTGATCAGGAGGAGGAAGTTGATGAGGCTTTCTATGGGCAACTGGAAATAGCCTCGCAGTCACAGGCCCTGGTTCTCCTGAGGAACTTCAACCCCCCTGATATTTGTTGGAGAGTCAACATGGCCCAGCACACAGTCCAGGAAGTTCCTGCAGATCACTGCTGATAACTTTTTGATGCAAGTGGTGGAGGAGCCAACAAGGAAAGGTGTGTTGCTGGACCTTGTACTAACAAACCAGGAGGGACTGGTTGAAGACCTGAAGGTTGGGGACAGCCTTGGCTGTAGTGACCATGAGATGGTGGAACTCAGGATCCTGCATGAGGGAAGCAAAACAGCAGAACTAGAACCTCAAACTTTAGGAGAGCCAACATCAACCTCTTCAGGGACCTGCTTAGAGGAATCCCATGGGATGGGGCTCTGGAAGAGAAGGGAGTCCAAGAGAGCTGGTCAGTATTTAAGCACTACTTCCTCCAAGCTGAAGACCAATGTATCTCCATGAGCAAGAAATCGGAGAAAGGGGGCAGGAGATGTGCATGGATGAGCAGGGAGCTTCTAGCAAATCTCAAACACAAGAAAGAAATTTATGGGATATGGAAAAAGGGACAGGCCATGTAGGAAAACTATAGGAATGTTATCAGGGTACGCAGGGATGCGACAAGGAAAGCCAAGGCCCACTTGGAATTTAGTCTGGCAAAGGACATCAAGGATAAAAAGAAGAGCTTCTACAAGTATAAAAGGAGCAAAATGAAGATTAGAGAAAATGTGGGGCCTCTGCTGAATCCAATGGGTCTCCTGGTAACAGAAGATACAGAGAAGGCAGAATTACTGAATGCCTTCTTTGCCTCAGGCTTCACTGCTGAGGACAGCTCTCAGGAGTCGCAGATCTCAGAGGTAAGGGAGGAACGCCAGAGAAAGGAAACTTCCCCTGGTCATAGAGGGTTGTGTTAGATAGAGATTGGCTAAACAGACTCAACACCCATAAATCCATGAGCCCATGATGCACCTATGGGTAATGAGGGAGCTGGCAGATGTTACAGTTGTTACTCTGTGGTTCTCCATCATCTTTTAAAAAGTCGTGGAGAATGAGAGAGGTGCCTGATGATTGGAGGAAGGCCAATTTTACTCCCATCTTCAAAAAGGGCAAGAAGGAGGACCCAAGAAACTACCAGTCAGCCTCCCCCCCATCCCTGGAAAGGTGATGGAACAGGTAATTCTGGAGGTCTGCAACAAGCCTGTGGAAGAAAAGAAGATCATAATGAGTAATCAGCATGGATTCACCAAGGGGAAATCATGCTTGACCAATCCGATAGCCTTCTGTGATGGCATGGCAGGATGGGTCAATGAGGGGAGAGCAGTGGATGTCTACCTTGACTTCATCAAGGCTTTTGACACCATCTCCCATAACATCCTTGTAGGTAAGCTCAGGAACTGTGGGTTGGATGAATGGATAGTGTAATGGTTTGAGCTTGACTGGGTACCAGGTACCCATCAAGCTGTTCTGTCACTCCCCAATGGGACAGGGGCAAGGAAATAAGATGAAGAGCAACTCATAGGTTAAGATAAGGCAATTTACTAAAGCAGAAAAAGGAAAAGCGAAAGTTTGCGTGTACATAAGCAAAGGGGAAAAGTTAATCTCTACTTCCCATCAGTGAGCAATGTTCAGACATTTCCTGGGAAGCAGGGCTTCAGCATGTGTAGTGGTTACTCTGGAAGGCAAACACTGTAGAATAAAGAATGCCCTCCCGTTCCTTTTCCCTCCCTTAGCCTTTATATCTGAGCTGACGTCACATGGTATGGAATATCTCTTTGGTTAATTTGGGTCAGCTGGCCTGGTCGTGTCCCCTCCCAGGATCTTGCCCACTCCCAGCCCCTTGATGGGGGAGAATGTTAGAGAGACAGCATTGATGCAGTGCCAGTGCTGCTCAGCAGCAGCCAAAACACTGGTGTGTTCTCAACACTTTTTCAGCTTCCTATGCAAAGTGCAGCACTGTGAGGGCTGCTAAGAGAAAATGAACTCTATCTCAGTCAGACCCAATACAGACAGTGAGGTGGATCAAGAACTGGCTGACTGGCAGAGCTCAGAGGGTCGTGATCAGCGGAGTAGAATCCAGTTGGAGGCCTGTAGTCAATGGCATTCCCCAGGGATCAGTACTGGGTCCAATCTTATCCAACTTGTTTATCAGCGACCTGGGCAATGGGATAGAATGCACCCTCAGCAATTTTGCTGTTGATACAAAACTGGGGGGAGTGGCTGATACACCTGTAGGCTGTGCTGCTATTCAGTGGGACCTTGATAGGCTGGAGAATTAAGCAGAGAGAAGCCTAATGAGGTTCAACAAGGGCAAGTGTAGGGTCCTGCACCTGGGGAGGAATAACCCCAAGTACCAGCACAGGTTGGGGGCAGATCTACCAGAGAGCAGCTCTGCAGAGAAGGACCTGGGAGTCTTGGTGGATGACAAGTTGAATATGAGCTGGTAGTGTAACCTGGGTCCAGGAGGGCCAATGGGGTGCATTGGGAAGAGTGCGGCTACCAGGTCTGGGAGGTGATCCTTCCCTGCTACTTGGCCCTAGTTAGGCCACATCTGGAGTGCTTGTGTCCAGTTCTGGGCTCCTCAGTACAAGAAAATCAAGGAGCTCCTGGAGAGGGTCCAATGGAGGGTTACAAAGATGGTGAGGGATCTGGAGCATCTCTTATGAGGAGACTTCAGGAGCTGGGCCTGGTTAGTCTGGAGAAGAGAGGGGATCTCATTATTGCATATAAATATCTCAAAGGTGGGCATCAAGAGGATGGTGCCAGACTCTCTTCAGTAGTGCCCGGTGACAGGATGGGGAGAAATGGCCATAAACTAAAACATAAGAAGTTCCACCTCAACATGCAGAAGAACTTTCCATTGAGAGTGGCAGAGCACTGGAACAGGCTGCCCAGGGAGGTTGTAGAGTCTCCCTCTCTGGAGACATTCCAAACCCACCTGGATGCATTCCTGTGTCACCTGCCCCAGGTGACCCTGCCTTTGCAGGGGGGGTGGGACTGGATGATCTCCAGAGGTCCTTCCTAGCCCTAATGATGCTGTGATTCTGTGAAAGGCCCTGGGGGCAAGATCGATGAGGAGTAGCTGAGGTCACTTGGTTTGTTCAGTTGGAGAAGAGGAGACTGAGGGGAGATCTCATTGCAGTCTACAGCTTCCTTCTGAGAAGAAGAGGAGGGGCAGCTCTGATCTCTTCTCTTTGGGGACCAGTGACAGGACCTGAGGGAATGACTGACTGTGTCAGGAGGGTTAGGCTGGATATTAGGAAAAGATTCTTCATATGGAGGGTGGTTGGGCACCGGACCAGGCTCCCCAGGGCAGTGGACACAGCCCCAGGGCTGCCAGAGCTCAAGGAATGTTTAGACAATGCTCGCAGGCACAGGGTGGGATTGTTGGGGTGTCATGTGCAGGGCCAGGAGTTGGACTCAACGATCCTTGCAGGTCTCTTCCAGCTCAGGACATTTTATGAATGAGACCTGTCTGATTAACAGAATCTGAATGAGGGAGAAGTTTTGTTTGCAACTCAGGCAATTATTTGAGAGATGACAGAAGGTATATTTTTTTCTTTTGGTTGGTTATTTACTTACTCAATGGAGTAAAATTTCCCTGCTACAGAAGTTTTATCCAAAAGTTCTTGGCTGGACTTTATCCTATCTTTGTTATGTAATTGTTATATTTTTAGCTATGCATACACAATAGTTGCTCTGTTTTATTGCTGTCATCTTTCAGAGAAAAATTTAGTTCTATCAATTCCTCTATGAGAAGTTAACATGAAGTATTTTACTTCTGTTGAGCTCATAAAATATTCTGTGGTCTCCATTACCCTAAATCGATTACTTATCAAAATCCTTTATTCATTTGCTCTACTTTCCCAATACTCTGGAATACTGGAATTTTGTTTTTAACCTAAGACAACTTCTAAAGATCTATATAGAGAAAAGTCTTTCACAATATTTTTAGTCTATTGCTTTCCAAACAGAAGAATTCATATATTTACCATCCTGTTTCCATATAGTTCTTCTAGGAAAACATCTGTAAGAAATAGTAACAACCCTTATGAAACGAAATGATTTTGTACTCTTTTCCAGAAATAAGTTGTATTTCTTCCAGAAATTATTAATGGATACTTGATTATTTTCTGAATAATTTGGAAAGATTGCTTTTATTTTCTTAGGTATTTATAAGACCTCTCCATGGAGATTTCTCTACACTTGGTCCTTGCATGTATAGTTTTTGTTTTCTCCTGGTAGCTTCAGTCGGTCTCGACTGCCTTGGTTGTTCCTGGATAGGGGGTACACTTAAGTACCTCCTGCCCAAAGTAACCCAGGCGAAGCTCCCAGGCACAGGAAATAATTAGCAAGCTCAGTTATCAGTGATATTCAGCTCTTACCAGTGTTTAGCTCTTTGCAGTGATTCTCAGCTCATAAGCTTGCTAAACTCCTTGGCAGACGCAGGGAGAGAGGAGAAGCGCTGTATGAAGTTCACAGATGAATCTTTATTGGCATCATCTGTGAAGGGTTTCAGGGACAGCTCTTCTACTGAGCTGGGCAAAAGTGGGGTTTTTATAGGGTACCAAGGTTTTGAGAAATGGTCCAATGGTATGAGTCGGGGTAGAAAGTGACCTATTGTCTAACAGGGAGATAAGAGAGGGTCCGAGCGCGGGAGAAGGGTTATTTGGCCTAGTCACCATGACTAGGCATTTCTTTGTCTTTAGGCAACTGACCGCCAGAGAGGCCTACTAGGCCTCATGGCTGCAACATATAGTGGTTGGCAAGAAGAATTAGTAATCTTCTCAAATCTCTAGTACAGACTTCAGTGCTCTCAGAGGTACTTGTTAAGAAAAATTATCATATCACTCTCTGTCATTCAGAACAAAGGTGGAAGAAATTTATTCAAAGATATTTTCTGACAGGGCCAAAATAAGCATTCATTCTTGTTTCTTTCTTCAAGTCTTAACGTTTTTATGCAAGGATGCTTCTGAATGCAGCAGTTTTAAGCTGGAACAGCCAAAGCTGAGGTTTTTCAGGAGGCGTTTGAAACTCTGGAGAAAGAGGTGGGACCCTTCCCTGAAAAATATTGAAAGAGTGTGTGAAAAGTAAATATAATCTGTCCTGAAAAACCTCACAAATATATGTTGTTCTTTGTCTCATATGCTATCCCTTTAAGTTTGAATTTTAAGTTATGCTCTTTGAAAATGAATGTCAATATAGTCTGTTAATCAAAATAAGTAATAATTTCTTTATATCTAGTACAAAAGTTGGGAAGATTTCCAGAGAAATATTCTGTGATTTTAGAAAATACAGCAGTAAAGGGCTTGGGGGTTTCCCATCTTCTTAACTTCATGTTGGATGAGATGTACCAGTATCACTCTGAATAACTTCCATCTCATTTTTTTTGGAAAAATATCAGTAATGGGGTTTCCTTACTCTTGCCATGCAACCTGTTTGGATTCTTAGTGCTACAAAGGTTTTCCTCTAATGCTTAGCCTGAATCATTTTTGTTGCAGTTAGGCATGACACTTGTTGACTTCTTTCCAATGGGCAAGGACAAACATTTCACATAGTTTTTATTCTTTTATTTTTAGCAATCATTTACATATCAAATAATGTTTTTGTGTCTTGCACCTATCTAATCCTCTACAGACTGAATAGCACCATTTCTTTTTATCATCTTTGTATAAGTAATAATTTCTCAGCTTTTTTTTTTTTTATTTTTTTAATCTGAATTCTAATTGATCTTCATTTGTCTTGATATTGTACCACCCTAAGTCAGATACAACTCTAAAGACTTAGAAGGATGAGTAGTCAGAAAAGAACTGTAGATGACATTGTATACTACTGTCATATGAGTATAGCTGCTCCTTTGGTGATAATTTAGATTTGTGTTGCAAGCTGTTATAAACATATTGCTGTCTTTCTGTAGAGCTTACCTCTCTTTTCATGTTGTTACAATTGCTCTTTCTCAGATAAATAAAAAATTTGTGCTGCTTCTTACAGAATTTCTTTTGTTAAAAAAGATTATTCCACTTAGGCAAGAAAAGTGTAAATTTTGATTCTGTTTTTAAAAGCAGTTGTGGGCCTCAAACACTCAACTCCAAAAGCTCATAATGATCTTTAGATTAATAAAATAATTATGTTACATGAAACGTTGTTAATGACAAATACTTTATGGTACTATTCTTAAGGAAGTGCTCTGAAAAGCTGCTTTTGCTCACCTCTATTCTGTACATCCATTTTTACCAAGAACAACTGATATTCTGAACAGTCTTACAATAGGGTATCTTGCAGTCTTGCAATATTTTTGTCTAGACCATACTTCTATACCTTGTTAGTGAAATTGTTATGAGAAGCTATATAGAAAATCATTAAAAAGTTGAGACATGACTCTCAGTTCTTAATCCACAAGACATTGCTTTATGAAATAAAATTGTTTTGATTTGGTGGTACTTTTTCTTAACAAATTCACTTTGGAATGCTGCCTCTTTATTATCTCAATCCTTACAGAGAAATTGTTTTTCTAGTATGTACTTAAATCATACAGACAATATGTAATACTATGGGCAACCCTTTACCATCCTTTTGAAGGAACTGTATTTCACTTTTTGAATCTGCTGTGGAGTCACAAATTCTGAATGTTATTATTATCAATTCTGAGACTGATTTAGCCAGGGTTCCAGGGTGAGTTTGTCTGATCTCATTTTCATGAAAACACTCATTTTATGTGAAGGTGGTAAATAGGATTGTATTAAATTTAAAAAAAACAAAACATGTACACATTGTAGCTTGAAGTCTCATAAAATATCTAGCAGTAGTGTGTGTATGTTTCTTAGGAGCTGTCATCACCTCAATTTTATCCACCACACCAACCATACGTGAGTGCAATATGGATATTTTATTCTTTTCTTTTTCCAGCTTCTGACTCCAAAAACATATTCCATAGAATCACAGAATGGTTTGGGTTGGAAGGGACCTTAAACATCATCTAGTTCTAACCCCCTGCCATGGACAGGGATACCTTCCACTAGACCAAGTTGTTCCAAGCCCCATCCAACCTGGCCTTGAACAGTTCCAGGAATGGGTCAGCCACAGCTTCTCTGGCCAACTTGTCCCAGGGCCTCACCACACTCACAGGGAAGACTTCCTTCCTAACATCTAATCTAGACCTACCCTCTTTCAGCTTAAAGCCATTACTCCTTTTCCTATTGCTATACTCCCCGATAAAGAGTTCCTCTCTGGCTTTGTTGCAGGCTCCCTTCAGATATTGGAAGGCTGCTCTAAGGTCTCCCTGGAGCTTTCTCTTCTCCAGACTGAAGAGTCCTAATCCTCTCAGCCTTTCCTCATAGCAGAGGTGCTCCATCTCTCTAATCATCTTGGTGGCCTATTCTGGACTTGCTTCAGCAGGTCCATGTCCTTCCTATGCTAGGTACTCCAGAGCTGGAGGCAGCACTGCAGGTGGTGTCTCACTAGAGCAGAGTAGAGGGACAGAATCACTTCCCTCTCCTACTGGCCACTCCTCTTTGGGTGCAGCCCAGGACAGGGTTGATTTTCTGGGCTACAAGTGCACATTACCAGCTCATGTTGAGCTTCTTGTCAACCAACACTCCCAAGTATCTCTCCCCAGGGACGCTCTCAACCCATTCTCTGCTCAACCTGTATTTGTGATTGGGATTGCCCAGACCCAGGTGCTGGACCTTGCACTTAGCCTTGTTGACCATCATAAGGTTCCCACAAGCCTACCTCTAGCCTCTTTGGTCCCTCTGGATGGCATTCCTTTCCCTCCAGTGTGTCAACTGCACCACAGCTCCATGTTATCAGTGAACTTTCTGAAGGTGGCCTTGATCCCACTGTCCATGTCACCAGAAAAGATGTTAAACAGTGCTGGTCCCAATACCGACCCCTGAGGTAGGTCACTTGTCACTGGTCTCCACTAAGACATTGATCCATTGACCACAACTCTGAATGTGACCATCCAGCCAGTTCTTTATGCACTGGGTGGTCCATCTGTCAAATCTGTCTCTGCAGTTTAGAGACAAGGATGTTGTATGGGACAGTGTCAAATGCTTTGCAGAATTCCAGGTCGATGGCATCAGTCACCCTTCCCTCATCCACCACTGCTGTAGCCCTGTCATAGAAGGTCACCAAATTCGTCAGGCATGATTTGCCCTTAGGGAAGCCATGTTGGCTGTCACCAGTCACCTCCTTGTTTTCCATGTGCCTTAGCACAGTTTCCAGGAGGATCTGCTCCATGATCTTGCCAAACACTGAGGTGAGACTGACTGGCCGGTAGTTCCCTGGGTCTTCTGCTTTTCCATTTTAAAAATGGTGGTTATGTGTCGGAGTCTAGAACATCCCTCTGGCCACCCTGGAGGGTTTGGAGACTGGATAGGGGGGTCTGGGATCTGTACAAGGGGGTCAACCAGCCTCACACAGAGCCCAGGAGGACACTGCCTCTGATCCCTGGCCTGGGAGTGAATGCCCACATTGTATGAAGAATCACAAGCTGAGAGAATTCAAAATAAGTAGTAGTTAGTTTATCACAGAGTGTAAATGTAGAATCTAGGATTTTTTGTATATGGGTTTGAAGAGGCAAGATGGAGGAATTGGGGAGTGGTCCTGTCCTCCTTGTTCTTGTTCTCATCCCCCATTTTCTGCTGAGTTGTATCACACAGGTTGGTTTAGAGTAGAAATGATATGTTAACATAGGTAGTAAGTATTGGTAAAATTCTGTAAATAAAAAGTACGTTGTGGATGGTGGTTGGGTCAGAGAAATGGTACAAAAGGTCTGGGACCTTCTGATCCACCCCAGTCCGCCGCATGTCCTGCTCTGCTGGAGATGCCTTGCAGAGCTGAGAAAGAACTAAGATAATGTACCCTGCCAGGGAGGCCTGGCAGAGCTGAGAAAAAACTGAGAGATAATGAAGAATAAACAACCTTGGAGACATGCACTGGCGGACTCAGCTTGTCGTCTCTGGCTCCGGCGTGGAACCCTTGGGGCTAGAGAAGACGAAAAACCTTATTACCTTGGGGAACAGCAACCCCGAGGAGACTCCCAGGGAACAGCAACCTTGGGAGAAAACCTTATTACCTCGGGGAACAGCAACCCCAGGGAGAATCTCAGGGAACAGCACCCCTTAGATTTATGTTTCCCCTTTTCCTGGCAGTGGGAGCTTCATTGGACTGAGATGACTTCTCAAATAGGATGGATAGTGACTTAGCCACTTTCTTTGCCAGTTCCGTCAGGACCCTTGGATGTATCTCATCAGGTCTGATGGACTTGTGCATCTTGAGGTTCCTTAGGTGGTCTTGAACCTGATCTTCTCCTACAGTGGGGTGGTTCTTCATTCTCCCAGTCCCTGACCTTTTGCAACTCAGGCAATGCGGCTGGAGTACTTGCTGGTGAAAACTGAGGCAAAAAAGTCATTGAGTACCTCAGCCTTTTACATATTCTGGGTAAGCAGGTGTCCTGTTTCCTTCTGGAAAGGGCCCATATTTCTGTAGTCTTCGTTTTATCACCAATGTACCTTTAGAAGCTTTTCTTGTTGCCCTTGATGTCCCTGGCCAGGTTTAATTCTCTCAGGGCTTTGGCTCTTCTAACCTGATCCCTGGATGCTCAGACAATCTCTCTGTCTTCCTCCCAGGCTACTTGTCCCTGTTTCAACCCTATGTCAGCTTCCTTTTTGTGTTTGAGTTTGTCCAGGAGCCCCTTGTTCATCCATGCAGGTGTCTCCTGGCATTTTTGCCCGATTTCTTCTTCATAGCTGTGCATCACTGCAGAGCTTAGAAGAGGTGATCCTTGAATAACAACCAGCTTTCTTGGGCCCCTCTTCCCTCTGGGGCTCTGTCCCATGGACCTCTACCAAGGAGATCCCTGAAGAGGCCAAAGTCTGCTTTCCTGAAATCTAGGGCAGTGAGCTTGTTGTGTGCCCTCCTTCCTGCTCTAAGGATCTTGAACCCTACCATTGAGCTTCACATGCCCCACCAGCCCCTCCTTGTTGTCGAGAACAAGGTCCAGCATAGCACCTCTCCTTGTTGGCTCCCCTGTCACTTGGTGGAGGAAATTGTCATCAACACATTCCTGGAACCTCCTGGATTGCCTGTGCCCTGCTGTGTTGTCCCTCCAGCAGATGTTGGGGTGATTGAAGTCTCCCATGATCACCAGTGCTTCTGAATATGAGACTGCTCCTGTCTGTCTGTAGAGGGCCTCATTGGCTCAGTCCTTCTGGTCAGGTGGCCTGTAGCAGACCCCCACTATAAAATCACCTGTCCCTGTCCTCCCTTTAATCCTGACCCATAAGCTCTCGGTCAGCTCCTCATCCATCTTCAGGCAGAGCTCCATGCATTCTAGGTGGTCATTGACATAGAGGGCAACACTGCCTCCGTGTCTTCCCTGTCCATTCTTCCTGACACAGGCTAAAGAGCCTGTATCCTTCCATTCCAGCACTCCAGTCATAGGAGTCATCCCACCATGTTTTCATGATGCCAGTAAGATAGTAGATACGTGCACATCTCTCATTTCTCCTGTTTATTCCCCATGCTGCGTGTGTTTGCATAGAGACGTTTAAGTTGGGCCCCTGATGAAGCTGGCTTACTGGCTGGAGTGCCTGGAATTCCTTGGTGTTGTCCTTCAGCTGCTCTCCTGCTGACCTGAGATCCATCTCCAGGCTCTAGGCATCTCTTGCTGGCATTGAACTGGTATGAGTGGGATGGCATGTTGTCCCACACCTTACCACTGTTAAACCTGATGATTTCCCCTTCCCCCATCACATCTAGTTTAAAGTCTTATCAATAAGCCCTGCTAGCTCCTGGCTGACAATGCTTTTCCCCCTTTCAGAGGTGAATCCTACCTTATGCCAGCAAGACCAGTGCCGTGTAGGCCACTCTACTGTCAAAGAAACAAAAATTTTGGTGGTGACACCAGCCATGGAGCCATGTATTAATAGACAGGGTCTGTCTGTTTCTTCCAGTGTCTCTGCAACTGGAAGGATATAGGAGAAAATTACCCATGTTCCACAATCCCTCACCAACCATCCCAGGGCCCTAAAGTCTCTTTTGATCACCCTCGGACTATGTGTTGCTACTTTATTGCCACCCACATGAAGGACCAGTAATGGGTAGTAATCTATGGGCCAAACCAGGCTAGGAACTTTCCTGGTGACATGCTTCAACATCCAGAGCCTCACACCTGTTTTCCAGAGGCACCTGGGAGGGTTAGGTGGGCAGGAAGGGCTTTCACTTGTTTCCCCAAGGAAGGACTTTCCTCGGTTAGCCCCTTTCTTTTGATCTACTGCTTTCAGCCTGGCAAGGGGAGGATACAGGACCCTTTGATCTGGTTTATTTTCTGGTGGCTGCTCCTGTCTCAGGGAGGCCAGAGCATGTTTCCACCAGTCAAATGCCTCCTCAGAGTCTCTGATACTTCTTAATCTTTCTACCTCCTCTCTCACTTCCACCACCAGGTTGAACAGATCACCCACCTTGTCACACCTCACACAGCTGTTGTCTCTACTGCTGTCCAATGACAGTGCCAAGCTCTGGCTCTCCGTGGAGCTTGAGACCTGGACAGCTGCATGTTTTTCTCTATGTTGCGACATAATTTCTGGCGACTGCAGAGGGCATGAGTCCTCACTGAGTGGTTACCGTACCCAGGCTCCTTGTGTGAGGGCATTTGACCACCACTTGAGCTCTGGAGCCAGTAGGGGGACTGAGCCCTTCCTGCTGTACCCCACCCTGTTTGCCCACCCTGTTCAAAGCGCTCCCTGGAGACGTTTGAATATGTCAAAGTTGTGGCTCCTGCTGTTGCCACTTACCATGCCTTGACTTCCTCAAGTCTACCCAAAGATAAAAAGAACCACCTTATCTGTTGATGCAGTGTTATTTTTCAGCATTAGAAATACCAAGTGAATACAATTAATAACAATCTTGTCAAATTCACTTAAATGTTTTTGACAAGGGAGAATCAAATGTCTCCTTTATTTAAAGTGCAGCTGTGAAATTTGTGATGGTTTTTGTGTTTACTCTTTTTTCTTTCTGTGAGATAGACCTTTGGGAGGAAAAAGGCAAAACAGGCCCAACCTAAAGGTTACAAAGATAGATTTATTAACACACACTAAAGGAAGAAAAAAGAAAAAAAAATAAATAAAAAAAAGAAGAAAATTTGAACCTTTCAAAGCCCTTCTTTTTTTCTTCACAAACTGTTTAGTTTCTCACAATTAACATAGAGAGACAAAACTTATGATTTTCAGTCAGTTTCACCATTTAAACATAATCTTCTATCACTGGGAGAGGAGTCTCTCTTGATGTCTCCATCAAATTTCCCCACTATTTTCTTGTGGGTTTTAACTGCCACAAAAAACAGCTGCCCGGTAAAAAAAACCTGCTTCTGTGACCCCTCTCATTAGCAGTTTCCCAGGCTGCTTATGGGTCATGAGTCTAGACTTTTGCATATTAGGGTGTCACCTTTTAAAGATGCACAATTCAAAGGAACAAAGGATTCTTCTCAGGGAACAGAGATATCTTCTCACCTCTTCACCAGCACAATGGATTTATCTCTATCTCTGTTCAAGCATCTCATAAGATCAATATCACTTAGTCCATCACACACACCGTTGTTCAAAATTTACACACAAATTTGCACATCTCCCTAAATGCATATCTTCCCATGATTTGAAGGGATATGTTAGTCCAGTTTCCGTAATTTACATCCAGAGAAGTCCAGTCTGAAATGTCCATTTCCTCAGTCCCTCCTTCTAATAATCTTTATCAGTTCTTTAGCTGACTTCATATCATGCTGTCTCTCTAGTGTCAAATCACTCTATCCTTCCTCTCTCTCTCTCAGGGAAAGGATTGGAGTTCTGAAAGCTTCATCTTGCTAAGAAAGGGTTAAATCTGCCCAGGCCTGCGATGGTCAATGTGATCAGCAGCTCAGCTGGCTCCAGGCCTCCGGCGGCCTCCCCCCCCGCCGGCCCAAGGGGAACGGCCCGGCTGGATGTTACCTGTTCGAGTGGCCGGAAGGAAAGGGCCGACTTGCCCTCACCCAGAATTTTATATGGGTATTCCTCAAAGTTGCATCTAGCCTCCTCAATGGTCTATGTCAGTATTTAAAAATGAACTCTGATAGGTGCCTGTCTCAAAACATTCCAAGGTCCTTACAGGGAACTATTTCCACTTTAACTAAAAACCAAACTGTGTCAACCTATAACAGAAAACCAGTAAATGTTCCATTGTTGCAACTTCTTAAGTATTTATTTAGGAGATAAATCAAGAGTAAGACATCAGTAAGATATCTGAAAAGTTTTGAATTGCCTCTAATATTTGTAGAAACAAAAATGCAGCCTCTATTCTCGGTGAGTGGTAGTCATTGCCCTAAAAAAATATTAATAGCAAACAGTTTCTGCTGTACAGTATACTGAGATGATGTAAATTATTGTCTAAAGAGACTAATTAGAAGTGTGTATGCATGTGGAGGGGACATCACAAGAATAGGAATCTCTGGTTGAAGGCAAGTGAGAGATCTTCATAGGGTGTAGCCAGGTCTTCAGTACTAGTGATTGAGTATGAGATCTAATCTGAAGAGGGGAAATTGAGTAGTGAAAAGATCTTGGAAATCAGAATGAGTCAAAACAGGGCTCCCCAAAATTGTGGATTTAATTGGCATAATATGGAGTTGTTGCTGATGGTCAAGAAAAAGGGTAAGATAAACCCATTTCATACCCTGCTCTCTACATACAGAAGTTATAGGACTTTCATAGAACATACTAGGGAGAGAAAATAAGCATAGTAGTCTATGTAAGGAAGTCATCAGTAAAGGCACACCTTTTGTATGAATTGAAGCTTTGCTAGAAGTATCCATCCCCCTTTTTATTTACAGGTCAGTACATTGCTTAATGATTCTTAATATTTCTTAGACTATATGATAGAAATTTGAGCTTCAGAATAAAGCTACTTTCTTGATTAGTGGTATATCTTGAATAAAGCACATAGGGACTTGTATTTAAATTAGTTTTTGAGTGTTGTTAGAAGCATTGACCTATGATGACCTAAAACAGAATGACTAATAATAATCTCAGTCACTACTTTCTGAAGATCAGTATTCCTCAGTGGATGAATGGGATTGGATAAATGTTTGCTTTGTTTAACAAGAGGAGGCTGGCCCTATTGGTCCAGGCAATAGGCTTTTTTTTCCCCATACCAGTACTCCTTTTCAAGCCAAAAAATATAGCTCAGTTATAACCGAGACATGTTTAAAAACTTCTCTGTTTTTCAAAGCTTTTTCTGGGCTAACAGTTATGGAGAGTTGCTTTAATTTGAGGAACAAAAAATGCCATGTGATTAATTGAAGACTGTTTTTAACAAAAAATGTTCTCTTTTAAAAATTTCCCTAGGTGTACTCAAAGCCTGAAATGGGTGCATGTAGAAATAGAAATTCATATGTTAAAAAGAAAAAAAGAGTGGAGATAAGACAGGGAATGATTAAAAAATATTCTAAGACAATTACTGGTTTTTAGATAGCAATGAGTGGGGGAGGTTGGAATGAGTTTACTTGAAATTTAAAAAGAACCCCAAAAAAACAGAAGTTGAAAATGAACTGTCAGAATGAAAGTTAAGGAGGCTGTGTATGTTTTGATTTTATATATATATATATATTTAGTTACTTAAAAATATGTAGCTGAAATGACTAATGCCTATGCACTGAACATTGTCTTCATCACTGGACCTTATTAAGAATCTTTTTTATATTTCTTTTTTCTGTAGTCAGCATGCCTTCATTGACTGTTTTCTAATAGTTGATATTCTAAACCTGCAGATACAACTTTTATGTAGTCTTTTTTGGTGGTGTGTTTTTTGTTTCATCTTCTCTGAAGTGATCCGTTATCTACCTGCAGCAGACTGCTACAATTCCTAGGAAATGCACTGCAACTATTCGAATTACATCTTGATCTAGGAATGATGTGCTTCCTGCCAATCTCACTTAGACTTTTTGTGAACACAGATATATGTACAAATACATATTAAAATTATGTAGGTTATATTTAGTGTGTTTTTATATAAACATGGAACAACATAACTGTTCAGTTTTTCTGAATTATTATTCTAGGATCAAGACAACCTTTAATCCAACAATCTCAACCTCCACCTTATTCATCACCTAGAGATGTTCCCCCAGACATATTGTTAGATTCTCCAGAAAGAAAGCAAAAGAAACAAAAGAAAATGAAGTTAGGCAAGGATGAAAAAGACCAGACTGAAAAAGCTGCAATGTATGATATCATTAGCTCTCCTTCCAAGGACTCCACTAAGCTTACATTAAGACTGTCTCGAGTAAGATCTTCGGATATGGACCAGCAGGATGATATGCTTTCTGGTTTGGAAAACAGCAGTGTGTCAGAGGGTGATATTCCTTTTACGGTGCAGTACCCAGGACAGACTTCTAAAACACCCGTTACTCCACAGGATGTTAACCGCCCATTAAACACTGCTCAGTGTTTGCTGCAGCATGAACAGACAGCTTTCCTTCAGGCACAACAAGTGCCTGTTTTACAACAGAACACTTCAGTTGCTGCAAAACAGCCTCAAACTCCTGTGGTACAGACACAGCAACAGGTTTCGCAACAAGGAGCTATAACGTCATATGATGAAGTAGAATTGGATGCATTGGCTGAAATTGAGCGGATAGAACGTGAATCAGCTATTGAAAGGGAGCGATTTTCAAAAGAAGTGCAAGATAAAGGTAAAAGGATTGTGTGTGTGTATACACTATATATATTATAAAAGTATATATATATGCATATAGACCCCATATATAAACTTTCCTGTCATTGTCACATAGTACAATTCTGTTTACTCAGTGTAGGTGGTTCTACAGCATTCATCACCATTCCCCTTAAAACAATGAACTGTAATCTCTCATATATAGATTTTTAAAATATCTAGCATTCTTTATTTGGGATTTTAATGCATGGAAAGGGAAGGTCTTGTGTTTCAAAATTCTTTTTAAGCTACCCTTATTTTGAACCATGAGCCTGAGTGAAATACAATTGATGTTTATAGTTTCTAAAATCTTATCAGTACCATAAGTAAAAATTTGTAATAAGTTTTGGTAGTTAAAGTATTAATTAACTATTTAAGAAAATACAGAGAAGCTCTTTTATGGCATTTCTAGTCATATCCCAATTTGAACCTTATGACAAGGAGGTATTAGAGTAAAATCATATCTATTCTTTTAAAGGCACTGTAATGATTGGGTAATATATACTACTATATTGTCTCCAATGTTTGTTCAACTGGATATTCAATATTATGTAGGCTTTCCAAGTTTTAGAGATCTACCATTTATCTATATGGTCTCTAGCACAGAACCAGATAAGCCTGTGAAATGTTTGCTCTTCACTTCAGTTGCTGTACTGGTTGTCTTAACTGATTACATTCTATCTATCAATCTATCCTCTTTAATTTTTTTCCTTTTTTTTTTTTTTTAATTTTTCTCTTTTTTCCTACTTTTTCTTTTTTTTTCCTTTTTTTTGTTGTTAACTGGTTTGAAGGTCTTAGCCTTCAGAAATATGAAAAGTGGATGCAAACCCACATGTAAATCTTGAAGATGTGGTTTTTAAAGTAGATAGTGACAGGTTAGCATAAGTATTTTTCAGAAGCATCCTCTGCATTCTGTTTAACTACTTCTAAAAATAATTCTTTTATAGTATAATGCTAATTTGTTAGATACTCCCAATAAAAATTTGCAGAATGGAAAACAGCATAATTTCTGATTCTAGAAGTTCATAGGTAAAAATAGTCTATTTTGGACATACTTGCATGGAGGCAACTGAATTTACATACGGTTTGGATGTTTGACCAGCAGAGAGTGAACAAGTTTTCTCCCTATTCAAAGATAATTTTTTTTCTGTTTTCAAAGATGCCTGAAGATAGAGTGAGAGAGTGTTTGTTGTGTTTGTGTGTATGTAAATGTTGTTGTTGCAGTTACTTAAAAGGATTGACTTTTTAGGTATTTCTCATTTGATAACTAAATCGGGTTTTGTTAGAAAACATTGTGAATATACAAAGAAAATGGGTGGTCATCTTAAAAGAAATCTCTACTGACTTTAATTTTGATTTAATGAAATTATGAAATTGGTTACTTTGCTTATATTTCTACTAATTTTAAGTTTATTTATGGAGAGCTTGTCATTTGTCTTCTACTACTTAAAAAGCTACTTTTATATCCCCATACTTAGAGTAGATTCTCCAGCACATTTTAGCTAAGATGCATCTCAAAAATGCACTGTATTTTTGATGATGCACAGCAATCTTCAAACACTTAGAGTGAGACTAAAACACTCAGTTTTGTTCTGGCTTTCAGGAGATATTGAGCTTGAGTTGTGAAGTTTGTTAATCGTAATTACATAGCCATGGTCAGACTGATTTGTTTATTTTGGAGAAGTGATTTTTATAGAATGTGATCTCACCCTTTCACCACTCTTCAATATCCATCTTACCAGTTAAGGATTCCAACCTTATGCTTTCCTTCTAACTGTATCCTCTGGCAAGTCTCAGTTCTTCTTGAGTTCCTGCAATTGCTGTGGATCAGGTGCAAGAGTTGTTGCCTTATATTGGGACAAATGACCACCATTTATTCACTGGTAGTAAGTTGCCCCTATTCCAGACGGCAGTTCTTTTCACTTTAGCTGCTGAGGTTTCAGCCATGAATTAATAATATTGAGTAAAAGAATTTTTAGCAGTCTTGGGACAGATTTCCTGAGAAATTCATACCTTGGAGAAATATGATTCTTATTTTTTGGTAACACTTCTGCCATCACTTGTAAGTTTGTACTATGTCTAGAAGTTCATATGCCCAGGGATTGTTCTAGTTATAGTAATTTGGTTTGGTGTGACTGCAGGAAGAAGCTTCCTATATTGTTCCTATGGGAATGTTAGAAAAATATCCAGTAACTCCTAAGTATGCCATTCATTTTTGTCAAGTTGCTTACCGTATTTATGCAAAAGCCTGGCATTTGTGCATTTCAGTACATCTACTGCAACTTCAGATCACATTATGTCAAGCAAAGAGCGTGCCTGTAGGATGCACTCAGTCTAATTAGAACAAGAATGTATAGTGCTAGCTGATGATGTATATAGCAAGTCTCCCTCTAAAGATCTTACTCTAGGTGATAGCACATGGTAAAATCTGCATGAAAGCATATGCTTTTGAAAGGCTTTTGAAAGCATTGCTGCTTTTGTAATTGAGGCATGGGAATACATATTACAGTCACACTACACTTTCTGTGTAGACGTGTTGTTGTCTTCCATAAATTACTTTGAGTAGAATTGTACTCACAACTTTTGACAGAAGATTAGTGATCTCTTGTGTCATTTTTTTTTAGAATCATAGAATCATAGAACCATAGAATATCCTGAGTTGGCAGGGACCCACAAGGACCATTGAGTCCAACTCCTGGCCCTGCACAAGACACCCCAATGATTCTACCATGTGCCTGAGAGCATTGTCCAAGGGCTTCTTGAACTCTGTCAGGCTTGGTGCCATCACCACTTCCCTGGGGAACCTGTTCCAGTGCCTGACCACTCTCTGTGAAGAACCTTTTCCAGATATCCAACCTGAACCTTCCCTGATACACCTCCAGCTGTTCCCTCAGGTCCTGTAAGTGGTCACCAGAGAAAAGATCAGTGCCTGCCCTTCCTCTTCCCCTTTTGAGGAAGTTGTAGACAGTGATGAGGTCTAACCTCAGTCTCCTCTCCTCCAGGCTGAACAAGCCAAGTGACCGTAGCTGCTCCTCGTATGGCTGACATGAAATCTCTACAGTACTATGCTTCATCAGAGGTTTTCAAATGCTTCTTTTTTTAACAGTAAGACTTTGCATGGATATGACGTTCTTTCTGAGGTTGGGAACCATTAGTGTGGTGGAACTGTTTATTCCAGAGGAGAGGCAGAGATTTTTTTTGGGGAGGTTCTTGCTAAAATTTATACAACTATTACACTTGCCTAAGGCAATGCTAAGGTTTTGGAGGGTTTTTTTTTTAATGCTGAGATGTCTTTATAATGTTTGGTAGAGGTGGGAAATGGAGATTGCAGTCCTTTGGAAAATATAGTACTTTCTTTAATAAATTCCTAATTCTAACAAAACTGTTAAAATATTTAGCTCCCACCAAAGTCTCTCAAAGTAGGGAGACAGTCTCCATTCCAGAGGTGAAACTAATACAGGGCTTTTCAAAAGTGCTGACTTATTTGAAAAGCAGCGTCTTTTTCTGGAACCTTATTGTTATGCCTTTGGTTTCTGAAAAAGGAATTCTTAGTGCAAAAATCACTAACGCAAAATCTCTCAGATTTGATCTAATGTCTATCAGATATGTATAAGGATAGATTTTTAGAATATAGACCTTTTGCCTCCATATCTGAGTGCTTTTCAGAGCTCTGTTTTTATTTTATCCTTTTGATCTATTTGGATTTTGGATTAAGTGGATTATATGGTCTTTTCATCATTATAGAGGGGGGTAAAATTTGGTTTTGTCCTTGTCCTCTGTGTGAAAGGACAAGAATCCATCTCTTCCTGCTTTTTCCATCAACAAAGTCTCTCTGTATTGATTCATCTTGCAAGTAATTTGTCTGTTAAATGAATGACTGAAGAGTTTGGAGATCAAGGCACTTAGCACTGAAAGTTATAGTCTAATGCATCTATTATGTTTAATAGCTTCAGAACAAATGAGTCCATGAAACATAAGACTCAGGTTTTCAATTCCCATTGCCTCCCCTCACAGTGACCTCTATACCCTCATCAGATACAAGTTGTTAATCAATGCTAGGTCTTCTTTTTTGAAAGGATGTGTATTACCACAAATCCTTGTATTGTTTATTGAGACTCAGATTATTTGAGTTAAAAAAAAAGCTATTCAGAAGGATTGATACAGAAAGGAATTATCTTTTTCCACAAGTCGACAAGAAGTAAACCATCTTCTGCCTAGGTACATGAGGATACTGTTCAGGAATACCGTTACTGCTGATAGCTTGGTGTGCAGCTGCAGTAGGAGATGCAGATTGTGCTCTGGGTAGCGAGAAATGGCTGGAGCCCCAGGCAACAAGCCCTGAACTGGTTCCGACCCTTTGCTTAACAAAGGGCACGAGGACCTGCAGAGCCAGCCAGATGACCAGCCACTCAGAGAGTCATCAGGAGCAGATGACTCAGCAGGAAGACCCCAGACTATCAGGGGCACAGACTGTGAGGGTACCAAAGCCCAGGGATTCTTTTGTTGGGATCCCATCCCGGAGCCTCCAGCTCAAGCGGTTCTGATGTCACGGCAACATGATTCAATTACTCAAAGGAACCAGGTATCTGGGACTCTGCTGTGGGAAGCCTGGGGCAGAGCCAGTGAGGGAAACTCCTCTGACTCTGAGTGAGGTGTCCTAGGGAGTCAAACAGGGTACTCATTGGTTAACTGGAGTTGCCTGCTATGAAGGGACTTCAGTCCCAGGAGTGACAGGTCTCTAGTGGTGTGAGACTCCCAGAGTGGTTCCTGAATGGTCAGACGGGAAAGTTATCTAATCAATACCTTTCTAAAGAAATTAGAAATCATGAAGCTTCATGCACACTTTCTTCTTATCACTGTCAGTAGTCACATTTTTGTTTATAGTCACGTAATTCTAAACTAGTCAGTCACTTTCAGTCTAAACCTTTCCAAGAACATTACATTAAGTTCTTCTTGTTAATTAAGATTTAGATCTATTACTTAATTAACTTCCAGGTTCAAGGTTTCTACCTCAAGATGTTTGATGCTCTTTTAAAACTCTCAAATACTGTGAATCAAAAATATTTAAGATATTTATGTGTACCAGTGTGAGAGCGATGCCTGGGTCCTAGAGAGCAACCAGCATCTCTGAGCCCCATGCACACCGCTACAATATATCCAATGACTAAGCGAAGAGATGGGCTTCTTGTTTGAAGATCCAAAATCTGTTTATTCAGGAACACAGGCGGGAATAGTGAAGGGGTCCAGGGACGCAGGATAGAGGTTCAGGGATGCAACAGCCTCGAATAAAATCCAGGGACGAGAGCGAGGAGGAGGCCAAGGGCACAGGGTTATAGATGAGACAACTAGGGTGGGTCTGAGGTCAGGGTCCAATAGGAATAGGAAAAAGTGGTGCAAAGGAGTAAATATGAACTGGGGGGACTAATGGGGTTACAGGGGTGGAACACTGTGGCAAAATTAACCCAATGGGGTTCAAGGAAAAGAAGAACATTCTAGGATGGGTGCATATATGGTGAACAGGGCTGAACAGGGTGACATAAACTTAACAAACCAATGAAACAACGAAACCTAAGAAATATTAACGTGTTGCTGCAAAGGCCCATGAGAGGAAGGCTTTCCTCACCATGATCTAAAAGGGTATCTTTTCCCATTTGCCTTGGTCCCTCCAGGGTTGGGGCACAGCCACCTTGAGGATAAGCCCCTGCGCCTCCACACTGATGTTAAAAGGATCTCTGAGTCTTCTAGAAAGAGGAAAAGAGAAGATAATCTTGAAAATTACTTGAAAAAACAGAAAACAACCCATCTCTTTTTCAGAGACTCTTTCAAATTGTTTTAGTTTTGTATTTGGATTTGCTAAATTTAATATGAACTCTTCCATACGTAGTATTCTGTGTTCATTGTTAGATTTTAGGCTACGTCAAAGGCACTTTTATGTGATGCAGCTGTCTTAGCAGATTAAGGAGTTCTACTTTTACTTGTAAAAGGCACTGTTTTCTGGTGTTTGCAAGAAAAATTACGAAATCATTCATCACTTATCATTTAATTGTGAGGCTAATATATATTTTTTAAATTTAAAAGGATTAGAAGCATTTTTTTAAATGAGATAAACTTACTAATTTCTTTGGGCTTGTTTCCCCTATATATTTTATCTCTGAGGATCCATTTTACCTTCTTTTGAATTTTCCTGTAGATTCTTTGAATTAGGGAGAAGTGAAACTGTAATAACTTTATTTCTAATAATTGGATCAGTTAGGGGGCATTTGGATGCCTGCTATGGGCCCTTCTTTTTTAGTTCATTCCAAGCCCATAGCAGCAGACACACCCATCCCAAGAGTGTGAATCTGCCAGAGCAAAACTCAAACCTACATTTATAGGTAAGTAAACTTTTTCTCTTACCTTTAAAGTTCTTATTCAGCTCCTTTCCCTTTCTCCCCATTACCCATCTCCCCCAAAAAGTCCCACAAAGAAGAGATAGAACACTATCAAGAATTAATAGTTTGTTTAGATTTAATTTTATATAGCCAATGAATGAAATGACAGAACATGTAATTATAGCCAGTATATTACCTTTCATTTTCAAAAATATGTTATAGGGGGGTTATTTACTTTAAAATAGAGATATGAGTGTAGTCATTTGTATGGTAATTTTGTTAAAAAATTCAGTTAATATCAACATGAGACAGTGTAAAATACAAATGATTATGTATCTGTATAGTAGGACAGTGAGAATTGGGTACCATGTATTTTGGGTATACAGACTTTCATTAGGTCTGCATTTCGTAGTGTTATGTAATAGATCAAACTGACACCCAGTGTAGCTTTCCCAAGAAAAAGCAGATTTGCAAAATCCAGTTCCTATCGATGACTTTTTTTTTTGTTTTATGTTCAGACGTGTTTTAAGAAAAGTAAGGGGAAGAAATTTCTCTTCTATCTAGAGAAATTGCCATGAAGTGTTGCAGTGTTTCTAACTATTTAGGGAAATTTGCTTTCTTTTATATTTTTAAGAATGTAATACTGAAAAGCACATTTTTTGAAAAGAAAAGGCATATTTTTAAATGGTGTTTCCTTTAGTGCTCTTGTATAACATGAAAGCAAATTCCTAAATTTATCCAGGTTGTGCTTTACATAGGGTAGTGCAAAAACCTGCTCTTGTAAGGAGGTCTAGAAAATAACTAGAACTTAGTTTAGTAAGTGTATTTTATTTTTATTTATAGCATGAACTAAGATAAGAAACGTACATATAGCGTATGCCCTTGATTGTACCTGTTAAATGTATGGGAGGATTTATAATATTACTTACCCAGTAATGACTTTATTTTGTTCTGGAACAGTCACTTCTGTATAATGGATTTAAATTTTGATAAAGAACAGCATGTATAATTAACAAAGCTTATTAACAGTTTAAGCCCAGCATTTCTGTAGCTCATAGTCACTAAGTTCACTCCAACATCAACATAAGATGATGACACAGACTTTTTTTCATTATCATCCTATATAAATGTTACTGGATCTAGTTAATTGAAAATACAAAATTGAATGCAAGGTATGATGTCAGAATAAAATCTACATCTGGAAGGGAGATTACAAGTGTTCACCAATAAATTTTAAAGTGATTTCCTTATTTCTAAAGTCTATTGTTCCTACAAATGAATTTGAAACTGATTGGAAATGTTAATCTGTATGCAATACATGAAACAATTAGTCTTCATTAAGTCTACTCTGTGTGTGTCCTTTTTCTTGTGAACTTAGGTGCTGCATTGTGTATTTTAAAGGTATTCACACTTCAGGTTTTTCCTCAGATTAACAATTGAGTTTGCAAAACTATAATTCTTCACAAAACAATCACATGGCTAAAACCCTGGATTTGTTTCAGAAAAGTCTCTCTCATAAATAAAATATCATATTGTTTATAAAAACAATCAGGGAGGTTAAATTACAGCTTCTAGTCTTTAAACAAGTGGAGATGCCTGATTATAATTTGCTGTAGTTCAATTTCTGTTATCAAGTGTAATATTTATTTTGTATTAATATAGTTGACAGGGAATAATGATTTACCAAACATTCTGAAGCCGAAAAATTTGTAAGATCATTTTTCATACTCCAGTTATGTGGATTACATTATTGTCATATTAAGAAAACAAACAGAACTTAACCAAAACAAAGACTATGAATTCTGCTACACCCTAAGGCATGTCAGAGATTCCTGTAGTCCTTTTAGGGATTTTGGTTTGGTTTGTGGTTATTTCCTGAATGAGTTTGGATATCCCTCTTGATAGACTTGCTTTTTTGCATAGTGACAAGAAGTTTGATAAAGTCCCTTGACAGATTGCTAAAAATTATCATCTGTTTCTGTTCAGATTCTTGGAAATACCTTCCTCTGAACTGCAGCAGCTAGAAGCCCTCTGTTCTCTAATTTGGAGCCTTTGTAATTATGTTTGTTCTATAAAACTTCCTATACCAGGTTCATGACTTTACTTTCCTGGTTTCTTCTGTAAGGGAGCAAGCAATGAGACTAAATTTTTTTACTTATGTTTGCTGAGTCTCTCCTTCAAGGGGAGTGTGTTAGTTTGAAAACAAACCAGTGGGAGACTCTAAGTCAGAACTATAATTTAATAGGAAAATTAAAATAAAGGCAGAAAACACTGGCTTAAACTGACAGAGTCAGGATACAACGTGACACCCTGTTGGTCAGGGCGGTGGTAGCAGTGCCATTAAATGGTGGCTGCAGTCCTGTTGAAGTGATAGATGTGGTTCTGTTGAAGCAGTGATCCTGTAGAAGGGTCTGGTCTTCCTCTGAAGGTCGAGTGGTGGTTATGTAGCTCTTGTCCCCTGGGAATCCAGTAAATAAAGCTGCCTGTGGTGTTCCAAACCTCAGATTATATCCAGGTAGGAATGCTTGGTTCTTCCCCCTGGGCAGAGCATTTCAGAATGGGATGATGTAATTTTAGGAGACATGCAGTGAGACTTGATGGCCCATTAGCAGAAGATATCCCCTGGAGGGAGTTATCAGGGATGAGTCATGGAAGAGATAAAGAATGCTGCTCCTCCTGTTTTTAACAGTTTATGCAAATGGTGATAGAACACATACTTTTGGTTACATTTTAGATTGTAACCTAAGGCATTATCCACCCCTTATTCTATTACCATCTACATCATACCCAAATCAATACCCTCTTTAAACTCAACTTATATGTATATATACACAATAAAACTTTGCACACAGCTCTCACTTAAAATTAGGTCTCCTTGTGATACACAGCGGGTTTCCCCATCTTTCTGTATTACCCAACAAGTGTAACCAGGTCCTTGAGCAAAAACAATCCCTCAAATGGGTTTACCTTTGCCTGAGGTGGGACTAATCCAAAGTCTTTTTAAAAATACTTCTTATGTATACCACAGAGACTTTGTCTCCATCCACTGTGTGCAATGGTTCAGACTGGGTAGGACCAGCTTGATTGATGGAGCCTCATGTGTTGACTATCCAGGTGGCTTTTGCTAAATTCACTTCCCAATTTTTGAAGGTCCCCCCACCAAGTGCCTTCAGGGTGGTGTTTATTAGTCTGCTGCACCGTTCAACTTTCCTGGCAGCTGGTGCATGATTGGGGATATTGTATATCCATTCAATACTATGTTCTCTGGCCCAGGTTTTTATGAGGCTGTTCTTGAAATGGGTCTCATTGTCTGATTTGATTCTCTCAGGGGTGCCATCTCTCTACTGGACTTGCTTTTCCAGGCCCAAGATGGTGTTCTGGGTAGTAGAATGATGCACAGGGTAGATCTCCAACCATCCATTGGTGGCTTCCACTGTGGTCAGCATGTAGCTCTTGACTTGGCGGATTTGGGGAAGGGTGATGTAGTCAATTTGCCATGCTTCTCCATACCTATACTTTGACCATCATCCACCATACCACAGAGACTTGTCCCGCTTGGCCTGTTTGATTGCAGTACATGTCTCAGAGCTGTGGATGACTTGTGAGATACTGTCCATAGTTAAGCCCATCCCTCGATCACGGTCCCATTGCTATGTTGCATCTCTTTCCTGATGCCTAGAGGCATCATGGGCCCAACGAGTTAGAAATAATTCTTCCTTGTGCTGCCAGTCCAGATCTACCTGTGATACCTTCACCTTGGCAGCTCGATCCACCTGTTCATTGTTACAATGCTCTTCATTAGCCCGACTCTTGGGTATGTGTGCATCCACGTGTCGAACCTTCATGTTCAGTCTCTCTACCCGGGTGGCAATGTCCTGCCAAATCTCAGTGCCCCAGATGGGTTTACCTCTGCACTGCCAGTTGGCCTTTTTCCAGCGGTTCAGCCATCCCCACAGGGTTAAAGCTACCATCCAGGAGTCGGTGTAGAGATAGAGCCTCAGCCACTTCTCTTGTTTGGCAGTATCCAAAGCAAGCTGGATGGCTTTAAGCTCTGTAACCTGACTCAATCCACCTTATTTCTCTGTAGCTTGTGCAACTCGCTGTGTGGGGCTCCATACAGCAGCTTTCCATTTTTGATTTGTCCCTACAATTCAGCAGGAACCATCAGTGAAGAGGGCATATTGTCTTTTACTCTCCGGTAGGTTGTTATATGGTGGGGCTTAATCGGCACATGTCACTTGTTCCTCCTCTTCTTCAGAAGATAATCCACAAGTCTCACCTTCAGGCCAGTTTGTTATTATTTCCAGAATCCCAGGGCGATTAGGATGTCATATCCAGGCTCGTTGTGTGATCAGCACAATCCACTTGCTCCACATGGCGTTGGTGGCATGATGCATGGAAGGAACCTTTCCCTTGAACATCCAACCCAGCACTGATAGGGTGCCAGAAGCAGCTGTGCTTTGGTACCAATTACTTCTGAGGCAGCTCAAACCCTTTCATAAGCTGCAAGAATCTCTTTCTGGGTTGGGGTATAGCTGGCCTCAGATCCTTTGTATCCCCGACTCCAGAACCTGAGCAGTAGTCCTCGAGTCTCTCCATGTCCCTTCTGCCAGAGGCTCTAGGAAGGACTATTCTCCCTGGCTGCAGTGTAGAGCACTTTCTTCACATCCTGCCCCATTCTCACTGGCCCAAGGGCTACTGCACGGGCAATCTCCTGCTTAATTTGTTTGAACGCTTGTTGTTGTTCAGGGCCCCACTGGAAATCATTTCTCTTTCCTGCCACTGTCTCAGTTTGGAGACAAATTCTAGGAGAAGAACACCTTAAAATGAGTGTTTTTCTCTAAAGAGAGAGGGCTTCAATAACTCCCTTTTCTTCTGCCAGTGAGAGAAATGGATACATGGAGATGAAAATGAAAAAAAAGGAAAACTGTTTATTAAAAAAGCAAGATACCCACAAAGCACAAGAAAAAAGGAAAATTGAACCTTACATCCCACCCCCACCTCACCGCGTGGCTGAGAGTCAGAGATGGCGACCGACCGTGTTTGTCTCTATGAGAGGAGGAAAACAGAGTTCACAAAGCGGCTGGGAACCTGTTGGATTTCTGGTATGGGTCTTCTCGCCGCTGGTGAAGTTGGTGGAGTTTAATGTCCCTTCTTTCTCTGGCTCGGTCTTTCCAGGGTTTGGACTGGCTGGAACAGCCCCACAAGGCTCCCCGGGCCAGAGAGGAAAAAAAATAACAAAAACTGCCGAAAAGATTTGCCAGTGAAAAGCTTCCAGGCCAGGGGAAGGAAAGACCCAAAAAACCCAGAAGCTTCTTGCCTAAGTTGGCAAAAATTAATTCAGCAAAAAAAGGCAATAAAGTAACAATCCATGTAGCTGCTGACCACACTGAAGAGAGAGAGACTGAACAGAGCCCAAGCTGAAAGCTCCCCACCCCACCTCTCTGGGTCCATCTTAAAGCTACAGTGGTTGTTTTCTGAGAATAAAGCAGACAGTTAGAGAATAAAAGCATCATCATAAAACCACCCCAAGACGGTCACAAGATAAAGAGGATTTACAATCGTGCTGTACTCCAGGATATGCATCCTCCAAAAGCCCATGGCTCCTAGAAAAGCCTGAGTTTTCTTCTTGTTGGTAGGTAGGGACATAGCTGTGATTTTGTTGATTACCTCTGTTGGGATCTGGCAATGTCCATCTTGTCACGTGACTCCTAGAAACTGAATTTCTTGAGCTGGTCCCTTAACCTTACTTTGCCTAATGGCAAAACTAGCTTTCAGCAGAATTTGGATAATCTTCTCTCCTTTCTCAAAGACTTCTCCTTCTGTGTTCCCCCATATGATGATGTAATCTATATTCTGTAGATGTTCAGAGCCTTGCCCTTTTCCAATGCAGTCTGGATCAGTCCATGGCAGATGGTGGGACTGTGCTTCCACCCCTGAGGTAGTCAGTTCCAGGTGTACTGCACACCCCTCCAGGTGAAAGCAAACTGGGGCCTGCACTCTGCTACCTAAGGAATGGAGAAAAAGGCATTGGCAATATCGATGGTTGCATACCACTTTGCTGCCTTGGACTCCAGCTCATACTGAAGCTCCAGCATGTCCAGCACAGCAGCACTTAATGGTGGTGTGACTTCATTCAGGCCACGGTAATCTACCATCAGTCTCCATTCTCTATTGGACTTACGCACTGGCCATAAAGGGGTGTTAAAGGGTGAACGAGCCTTGCTGACCACCCCTTGGCCCTCCAGTTCACGAATCATCTTAAGGATGGGAATCACAGAGTCTCTGTCGGTGTGGTATTGCTGACAGTGCACTGTTGCTGTGGTGATTGGTACTTGTTGTTCTTCCACTTTCAGCAGTTCCACAGCAGAGGGGTTATCTGAGAGACCAGCCAGGGTATTAAGTTATCTGATTTCTTCTCTCTCTAGAGCAGCTATCCTAAAAGCCCAATGATGTCCTTTTGGGTCTTTGAAATACCCACTCCTGAGAGAGTCTATGCTGAGGATGCATGGGGCCTCTGGCCCAGTCACAATGGGTTGTTTCTGCCACTCATTCCCAGTTAAACTCACTTCACCTTCCAGTACGGCCAGCTGCTGGGAACCTCTGTCACCCCAGAAATAGAAGTGGATTCCACTCCCACATACCTTGATGACATCAGGGTACGTTGAGCGCCAGTGTCAACCAAAGCCATATATTTTTGTGGGTCAGATGTGCCAGGCCATCAGATCCACACAGTCCAATAGATCTAATTGACCTTTTTCTCTACTTGGCTAGAGGCAGGGCCCCTCTAATCCTGGTCATGGTACACATCGCTCTCCTGTAAATATGTTCCTGAGGTCCCTTCAAGAGAATAGGTCATATTATTGTTCCTATACCATCTGGAGTTCTGTGCACGAGAGACTGGAGCAGCATTGATGCTAGATGAGCTTCTTGTGGTAGATGTTTCTCTTTTCAATTTATGTACTCAGGCTGCTAAGGAGGAGGTGGGTTTTCTATCCCACTTCCTCATGTCTTCTCCATGCTCCTGAAGGAAAAACCAGAGGTTACCTCATGGAGTGTATCCTCTCTCCTTGGCTGGGGGACATCTGCTCCTAATGGCAGAGACTCTTGTTGGTTCTGGCAAGATATGGTAAATTTCTTCCTTAGCTTAGTTTCTCAGTTTCTGATGGCCCTCTTCAATCAAGCTCCAGACTTGCTCAGCCAGCCTTGTTTCCATGGACGAGACATGGATGTGTAACAGGGCGGTAGCAGTGTCCTCATAAATTCTCAGTTTGTTGACCAATGCGCCCACCTTGTCCTCTCCTTCCCTCCATTGCAGGATCTCTAGGTAATGGGATTATATCTCTGGTCCAAGCCGTGCCAATCTCAACTACATTTGAGACGTGCACTGGACACCATCTGGGCTCTTAGGGAATCTTTTGTCTTCCGAAAAAATGATCTCCAGCACAGCTAATTCCCTTAGGCATTGGATACCTTGTTCCATTGTGCTCCATTTTCTTTGGTTCACGTGGAGGTCTTCTTTACAAAGGTATCTGTCTCTTATACTTGCCAGCAGTTGCCGCCAGAGGTTGGGAGTTTCCTGGGTTCTCCCAATCCCTAGTCAATGACCACATCCCAGGACAGTAATCCCAGTTGTCTGGCCTCACTTCTGTCCAGAATGGTGTCAATAGCTGCGGTGTCCCAGAGGTGGAGCAGCCAGGTCAGGATGGGCTTGTTTGCCAGGTGGGTGAACTGCCTCTGCAGGTCACACAGCTCACCCAAGGATAGAGACCAGTGATGATTTCCAGTTCTGTCTCGTCTGTTGGGTGATAAGGTCCAGTCGCTTCTTCATCAGTCACTATGCAGACTGAATTACTCTTCGATTTCTTTTTCTGAATGGGGGCAACTGCTACCGGCTTAGGCTGTGCTTCTGGCTTAGTGATGGTTCATGTAGACATGGTGCCTGTTGCTTTGCTTCTTTTTTCCTCCTCTTCCTGAAGATGCTGTACCATACCAAGCACTGCCCTGACACCAAGCATGGTGTACACAGTGCAGGCCATAAAGAGAAGACAAAGCAAAAATAACATCAAGATTATGCCGTCCTTGATATCTGGAAGGAACTCAGTATTTCCAAAAAGTGCTGTGTCTGGCCTGAAAGGCTGGAAGAAACCATTCTCTACTCTTCCCCCTCAGGGCTGGCTGTGATTGTTGAAGAGGCTCCAGATGTAGCAGCCTAGCCTAGGAGAGGCAAACAAAATTGAGTATATATTCCAAATGATGTTCATTGCCTTGGAGGTTATCATGCAATAGACATAATAAACCAATAAAGCAATTTTCGTGCCATTCCCTGGTCTCAAATGAAGCATCATGGCTGGCAAATAGTACCCCATGTGTGGGAAAATATAGAGAGCAAGTTACAATACCTATGTAAACATGTTGAGCATCATGGTGATTAGGTTTCTGTTAATACAAAATTGTAATTCTGACTTCTCTCAGGACCGCCACATGTTGGGTGCCAAAATATGTGTTAGTTTGAAAACAAACCAGTGGGAGACTCTAAGTCAGAACTATAATTTAATAGGAAAATTAAAATAAAGGCAGAAAACACTGGCTTAAACTGACAGAGTCAGGATACAACGTGACACCCTGTTGGTCAGGGCGGTGGTAGCAGTGCCATTAAATGGTGGCTGCAGTCCTGTTGAAGTGATAGATGTGGTTCTGTTGAAGCAGTGATCCTGTAGAAGGGTCTGGTCTTCCTCTGAAGGACGAGTGGTGGTTATGTAGCTCTTGTCCCCTGGGAATCCAGTAAATAAAGCTGCCTGTGGTGTTCCAAACCTCAGATTATATCCAGGTAGGAATGCTTGGTTCCTCCCCCTGGGTGGAAGATGATCCGTGAGTTGGAGAGCCAAGAGGTGTTCAGCAAGGCCCACTCACCCTTCAACAGTCCCATTTGGCCTGTGCACAAATCTGAAGGAGAATGGAGATTGACTGTGGACTATCATACCTTGAATGAAGTGACTCCACCATTGAGCACTGCTGTGTTAGACATGTTGGAGCTCCAGTACGAGCTGGAGTCCAAGGCAGTGAAGTGATATGCCACTACTGACATTGCCAATGCATTTTTCTCCATTCCTCTGGCAGCATAGTGCAGGCCCCAGTAAACATAGATTTGTTATTTAGGCATATGATTATGTCTTATTTGTTGAAAATTCCTAGTCTTGATTGTTAGCTTAAATAAAATAAATTCATAATTGGCCTCCAGCTGACTTTTCTTAGATGTTCAAAAAATGGATGGTTTGACAAAAAGTAATAACTGCTTAGGACTGGTATATTTGGGATAAATTTATTCACTACTGATTTATATAATGGAAATAAGTGGTATTTTAAATCAGTGGAGGCATATCCCAATAATCTCTGAAGAGTTTTAGAGCTTTAAGATATTACACTCTTAGTTGTTTTGCAAAAATTTATACTGGAGTAATCAAAATGGTTCACATAGAATTCAGCGTTAGAGGTTCAATCTTTGTGGTTCTGAAGAGGAGTACATTCACATTTATCCATCTTGTATATGAAGTCTCTAACTGAATTCCTTACAAGGTGTAAATGGGGAAGTGGTGATTATATGTTGTCTCTTCAAGATAAATCAGAAATCTCTGGATATTAAAGTTTACCAAACAATATTAATAGAACATAGTGTTACCATTCTGCTAAAACAAAGCTCAGCAACCATGCATGTGGTTCTTATTTAGACTTGTTACCTTTTCACAAGTATTTACAAAACACCCGTTTCCATCTGCTAGGACATGCATTTCTAGAGGTCTTTAGGCTATCATCCTATTATACTCATTTGTTGAAAAAGTTTGATCTGAGACTTAAGACAATCATCGGGTTTGCAAGAAAGCAGTAACATCGGAGACTTCAGCACTAGTGGTGTTCTGGCTGCTGCTTTGGAAAGATTTCAGATTAAATGCAAGAATTCAGATACTTCTTTAATACAGCTCCCCTCATCCAACTACTGTCCCTAATACTTGCTCTGCTTCCAAGTATATCCATTTTCAGCATGGATATGCTGCAAATCACAATTGACTTGCAGTTTCATCAGAAATATATTCAAAGGTATCTGTGGTTATTCCTGTGCAATGTGGTTTTGCACAGAGATTCTGCAGTAATTAATTTCTAAATCTGAAAGTACTCATTGTTTTGACATGCAGATATTTCCAAAGATGAAGGCCACAACCTGTCTCCAGGAATACTGTTCATAACAGGGCAGGTGAGACACAACTGCATGGAAAATTCATTTCAAACTTGTGGTTCTTGTAATATTTTGTTTCTTGCACCACAGTGACCCATTTAATTTGACAGGACATCTCTGCTATTTTTTAGACTAAGATAGTTTATCATCTTGCTCTGAGTACCAAGGTACTGCCTTTTGGTGAGCATGTTGCAATGTAAAGAGAATGTCCATGCAAATTTGCCTAAACAAACCAATGCACACACAGGAGAACAACTGGGATCAGACTGTACTCTGAACAGTCATACATTTGTTCAAGTAATTGAACAAAATGTAGATACATTTTTGATGTGTCTGTGGTCTTGAGAAGCAGGGAAAAGGGAGGAGTGAATAATATTTCTAAAAAGAAACGAATCTGAGAACAACAAACTTGGATACCTGATTTATAATAAAGTCAGAAAGCTCTTCTGTGGCTTACTACATATTCCTTCTATTACAAAAATTGCTGTAAAGAGTGAAGCAAAAAGATCCTGATCGCACTTAATTGGTCTCAAGAGCATGTGAGCCTACCTGTTCAGAACTGTGGCAAGCTCTGAACCTAGGTCTGCAGGATTTGAACGAAAAATGTTAGTCTGATATTTTTGCAAACTCCTAGATCCTGATAATAAACTCTGTCATCTATGGAATGAAGTGGACGAAGCTTGGATACTGATATTTTGAAGATTATGAAGAATATTTGAATGGGTATTTTAAAGTTCCTAAGTTCATCTGTTCATTAAGAACCTATGGGGTCTTGGGACTCATGCCTTAACAAGACAGATTTATGCAAACTTGGATATATTTGATTGTAAAAGAGAAGACTTGAAGACATCTGTTTTCAGAGGTTAATTACTCTCCTCACTTCTCTGATACTCTATTGATTATTCTCATATAGTTCAAAGTGAGTTCAGAATTTGATAAAGCCCAATGGTGTTTTTCACCTTTCATATTTCTGCAGCTATGATGGCAACCAAAAAACTATTTGTGCTCATTCAGTAGAGTTTTTCCATTATGGTCGATGAAGATAATGGTACTATGTACTTATTCTACCTTTAATGCACTAGTTCAACCTGATATTTTCATAGAATATCCTGAGCTGGAAGGGACCCACAAGGATCATCAAGTCCAACTCCTGGCCCTGCACAAGACACCCTAGCAATCCCACTGTGTTCCTCAGAGCGTTGTCCAAATGCTCCTTGAGCTCTGGCAGCCTTGGGGCTGTGACCACTTCCCTCGGGAGCCTGTTCAGTTCCTGACCACCCTCTGTGTGAAGAACCTTTTCCTGATATCCAACCTAAACCTCTGCTGACACAGTTTCAGCTGTTCCCTCAGGTCCTGTCATTAGTCACCAGAGAGCACAGCTCTGCACCTGCCTATCTGCTGCCCCTTGGGAGGAATCTGCAGACCCTGGTGAGGTCTTCCTTCAATCTCTTCTTCAGGCTGAATGAGCCAAATGACCTCAGATGTTCCTCATACAGCTTCCCCTCAGGCCCTTCACCATCCTCATGCCCTCCTTTGGACGCTCTCCAATAGCGTCATGTCTTTCTTATACTGTGGTGCCCAAATCTGCCCCCAGTAGTCAAGGTGAGGCTACACCAGTGCAGAGCAGGGCGAGGCAATCCCCTCCCTCAACTGGCTGGGGATGCTGTGCCTGATGTACTCCAGGACATGGTTGGCCCTCCTGGCTGCCAGGGCACTGCTGACTCATATTCTACTGGCCATCAACCAGGACCCTCAGGTCCCTTCCCACAACTGCTCTCCAGCCTCTCATTCCCTAGTCTGTCTGTACATCCACTGTTGCCCCATCCCAAGTGCAGAATCCAGCACTTCCCCTTGTTAAACTTCATATGGTTGATTATTGCCCAGCCCCTTCATTTGTCTGGGTCTCTCTGCAGGGCCTCTCTGCCTTTGAGGGAGTCAATAAGTCCTCCTAGTTTTGTATTGTCTGCGAACTTGCTTCGTTTCATAAACTTGGGTCAGCTTTTTTGTCCTAGGTCCAGAACTGTCATAGAGGCAAAACTGTCATTATTAAGTCTAGTTCTAGGACCACCCTCAAGATGCACTGGAAATATCAAAAAATCTGTGAATAATCTCTAACTCCATCTGCAATCACCTTGGCATTTAGGAAAAGAAAACTTTGAAGGCACCTCTTTCTTCTCAGATAAGATATCAACAAGTTGTGGTTATAACTTACTAAACATCAGTACTGAGCTGTCAAGAGAAGTAATGAAGGCGCATCAAATGAGTTGTGTATTTAGAGGGAATGTGACAATTTATGATGCAATCATCTATTTATATGTTCTCAACTTACAATTTGACATTTTGGATGATCATGAACAGCAGCATTTTGAGCCCATGGAAGTTCAAAGAGAAAATTTTTCATACTTGAATTGTTTTGGTTGTTTAATCATAGAAACCTCAGCGTGAGGGCTCTTAAAGGTGAGTTTTCGTTGATCTAGCTACACAAGTTTAAGGCATCACATCTTACCATTTGCCTTGCTCCTATAGTAAGGGTAGCAGAACACCACCTTTGCTTGGTTCTTAGCTGGCTTGTTCAGTCTGGTTAGGTTAATGCAAACCATCTTCACTAGTGCTGTAATCTGATGCACTAGACAATGAAACACACTTGTAGAAATGTGAATGTGTGTTCCTTTCTGCTACAGGTGATAACCTCAGTTAAAGGGACAGGGCAGATAACTGGTAACAGTAATATCTTAAAAGCTAGATCCACCATCAGAGCTTTACAGGACTTTTTCAGTGTGACTGACATTTCTGGATTAAAAGGAAAAATTTGACTGACTTTTTCATAAGAACACAAGTTTCTCAATTTTTATTTCAAAATTTCAACAGTTTTAATTGAGAAATAAGGTAGTGAGGTGTGTGTATGTATGTATATTAATGTATATGTGTTTAAAAAAAAAATCAAATTTGAAATCTCTCAGTTTGGAAGCTTCTACTTCATGGTCATTCCTAAGACCTGCTATGAAGTTCAGTGAGGTCAAAACCCTCTTAGTCACTGGGAGAAAAATTTTTTTTTTGTCATTGTATGAAGGTTTCAAAAAAACACACATTTGTTTTAATAAGTAGTGTAAGGAAGTTAATCTATAGAAGCTCTCATATGAATCCAACAGTTTTTGTTTTTGTTGGACAGAAAAAGGAAAATCCACCATGCTAAAAAGCTGTACTTTCAGTTCATCAAATTTATTTTGGTTCACATGTCGATCATAAAGTTGGCAAGTGTTCCTACTTTGAAAAGTTCCTTATTTGCAGTTGACCAGTTTCTCCATGGAGTTTATTGTATTTGTCTTTACTGTCTTCCAGACATTAAATGCTATACATAATTTTTCAGTTTTAGAAAGTTAGAGATATACAAATAGATTTGAGAATTAAAATGACAGAAAAAACCCAGAAACCTGTTCACATCACTGGAGTTGACTATCTTACTACTTGTTACTGTGTTCTAATGTTAATTTTGGAGATGATCCTTAAAATTTTTAATTCTTCTGAATCAGAATCTTCTACAAATATAGAGGAAATTAGAAGTCATAGTTATAATTCTGGTTTACAATTTGAGAGGTTGGGGGTATTTTTGTTAAGTTTCATTCCTTCTTCCTTGATTGGATCCTCCTTACATTTCCCCTGTTCCCAAAAGGAGAGCTGGATCATTGCATCTGGTGAAAAGGCACCACAAATCTAAGCACAAAATAAGTTATTTTTCTTATACTGTATTTGTGGTCTAGACATTTTGATACAATTTTCAACCTTAGTTTGGTCATTACTTAGGCTTAAAATCATATTCCCTGATTACAGAGAAAATATCTTTTATTGACAAACTACAAAATGAGAAAATAAGCCTTAGTGTAGGTAGGGCTTTTGAGTTTCATGGTAGAAATTAATTTTAGTTTAGAGTATCATGTTGGTAATATAAATAGGTTGTATTTTATATTAATAGATATTTTCATGTGCTTCTCATTTCTGTGAATTCTACCAAATTACAGGAGGGGGTGGTTGGCTCACTTTCTATTTTTCTGTATTCTCATTTTAATGATTTTTTGTAAAATATAAACTGAAAGGATTATTGTAGAGTCATGCTCTTGACACTACATAAAATTATCACTGAATTTTTTATTTCATCTATGAAAAGCATTATGGTTGCAAGGGGAAAATACTGAAGCTTTTAAGTGTTTAGTGGCCCCCGCACTTATTCATATGTGATATGGTATAGACTCCAACTCTTAATATACTCCTTGTTTCAAAGAGAAGCATGGAGTGTTGAACTTATTTTAATAATTTTTGATCATTGTTCATGTATTCCCTGGCTACAATATATGTGAAGCCAAACAGGATCAAGTAGGGAGAAGCTCTGTCTTAATCATTGCAGATCCTTGCATAGTTCGTGTATAATGAACCAGGCTTAATCTGCAAAAGAGAATCTTTTATAGCAGTATTCCTCAAAATTTGCTTCAGCTGTAAATGATTTTTTTTTTGCCGTTATTGCAGCTTCTTTATTAGATGGTTCTCTTGGGAGTTGTACAGGAGCTGATTTCATATGTTTTTAAGATGTTTTTAATGATTAATTGGCACATGTGGTAGATTGATAATGAACACATTAAAAAGTGTTAGAGAAGTTCTATTCTTGCTTTTAAATTCAATGGGTTTTGTTGTTTGTGTGCACCTAGATGTGAAGGAGGATTAATTGGTGGGGGTGGAGGGGAATGGACATTTTTGCTCGGACATTTGCCTATTTCAAATGTATAGCATTTGTGATTTTTCTCTTTTAATTTGTAGATAAGCCTCTGAAGAAGCGAAAACAAGAAAACAAACCACAGGAGGTTGGAGGTGCTACTGGAGGAAATAGAGCAGCTTCTCAGGAGACAGGTTCTGCAGGAAATGGGCCAAGGCCAGCACTGATGGTTAGTATTGATCTGCAGCAAGCAGGAAGAGCAGACTCTCAGACAACAGTAACTCAGGATTTGGACATCAAAAAACCTGAAGATGTTAAGCAGTATAATGATGTGTTTCTGTGTGTTTCCCAAGAAGACACTGTTGGAGTTCTTAAATTTAAACCTGAAAACCATCCCGAGATTTTTAGGAAAATGTCAGACTTTGGGGGTCAAAAAACAGATATCCAGCAAAATGAAAACAGACAAATGGAATTTCAGCAAAATGTGAGCAGGCGGTTGGAAAGTAAACAGAATGAGAAGAAACAGGTAGAAGCTAAACGTGAAAGCAAGCATGAAAGCAGACAAATGGAAGTGAAACAAAATGAGAACAGACAAACAGAATCAAAACAAAACCAGAGCAGGCAAATGGAGATGAAACAAAATGAGGGAAAACAAAATAATGGCAAACAGGAAATAAGGCAGAGGCCTGAAACACCAAAACAGAAGAATGAAGGCAGGCCTGAAATGCCAAAACATAGACATGATAACAGGAGGGACTCAAGTAAACCATTATCAGATAAGAAAATAGAAATATCTAGGCATAAACTAGATGTAAAATCTGATCCTTCAAGGATAAAATCTGAAAGTAGACCTGATCCAACAAAACAGAGGCCTGATGGGCGCTCAGTTTCTGATACACCAAGACGTGACCATGATAGCCTCAAACAAAGATCAGAGGACAGGGAGGAGTCAGAGAGATACAGAGGAGATGCAGCCAAGAACAAAAGACCTGAATATTTGAGAACCTCAAACAAAAATGAACATGATTCTAAACATGGTATTAAATCTGATGGTTCAAAACCTGAGAAATTTCCAAGGAAACAGAGACATGTGTCTGGTGAATCAAGGGAAAGGTTTTCTTCTGGGGATCAGAAATCAAGACCTGACAGCCCTCACATTAAACAGGAAGGTAGAGGAGATTCTAGTAAATCAAGACCTGATAAATCTGGCTTTAAATCACAAAACAACAAGGATGAACAAAGGACAGATGGTAATAAGAGTAAAGTAAATAGCAATAAAGCACATGCTGACAATAAAGCAGAGTTTCCCAGTTATTTGTTGGGGGCAAGATCTGGCGCATTAAAACATTTTGTCATTCCAAAAATCAAGCGTGATAAAGATGTCAATGTCGCTCAGGAATCAAGGAAAACTGAATGTAAAGGCGAACAGGACAAAGTAGAGAAGATTGGGCTAGTTGAAGATCTAAATAAAGGAGCTAAGCCTGTAGTTGTCCTTCAAAAACTTTCATTGGATGATGTGCAGAAATTTATTAAGGATAGAGAAGATAAATCAAGGAGCTCTTGTTTTAAACCTAGCAAGAACAAGTCATCCAAATCTAATAAAGGTAAGTTGCTTTTTTTTAATGTTAATTGCATTATATCTTGTATACTCCTGTTCTTTTAAATTTGCTACTGCTATGGTTAGAAATTAAACAAATGTTTGATAGTTTATACTCTTGCTTATATGGTGATTTTGGGGAACAAAGTGAAATTTGTCCATGGGATTGTGGTTATTGAAAACCTTGATACAGTGTAACTAAAATGATTTGTTTATTCCAATGCAAGTTCCTAATGTGGGAACACTTAAATAGTCTTAAAATGTACTTGAGTTACATGAGTTTAATCTGGTACTTTATCTAGTTAAACATAACTATTATATGAATGATTAGGTGTGTCTGTATAAAGGAATGGTACTACTGTAACTAAATTGTTGTAGCTGAAGTGTTGTGAAATACTATGTACACAAGCCCTGAGATTCTTTTATGTTTTTATTTGGAATTGAAATGTGTTTTTTCTAAGGGATATTTTTACATGATGAGATAAGAAGGCAGTTACAAAGCCCCATCTGCCTCTTACACTATAAATACTGCTCTGTTGGGAAGCCTCCACACTTTAGGCTGTGAGACAATAAGATTATTAAAAAGTTCTGCCTTTAGGAGAATTCAGATAGTATTGTCTCTATGGTCCAGTGTATGGGGAAAGAGGAAAGAAACATAAACAGTAGACTGGCATTATCAGATTAGTCATATAAACAGGAATTTATTCATAACAGATCGTAGGTTTGATATATGTCTCTTCTGCAGATTTAATGCTTTTTTATTCTTGGTGCTATAATTTTAGTTTCTTTCATTTCAGACTGAAGTAGATAATTTCACATTGTGAAATCAATGTTACTAACTGATCAGGGTTCTTTTTTATTGTTTAGCATTTAAAGCATTTAGATTTCTTATGTAGTTATGTTTATAGAGATGTCATGTCTCAAAAATAGGCAGATAAAGTGTCAGAGGAGAGGATTTTAACTGTATACAGGACTATTTATGAATGCAGTTCTGGGTATATCATTGCTCATTAATTTGAGAATAAAATGTTTTCCTACAAAGTTTATCTGATTAGAACTGATTTAGAAATCTTTGTGAATGTATAGCTATGTTTATGTGCATGTGTACTGAGTTGATATGTATGATTAATTTATTTTACTATGTCTGTTCTTTATTAACTTGATTGTATTGACCCTTAAAGACTTAATAATTCAGCATGAGTATTGCTTATTTGTAAAATGTTAGCCTTCTTGTTAAATATTTTCTCTTTATCCAGGAAATATGAACATTTCCTCTCTCCCTTTTTGATATTCAGAACAGGCAAAGTTTCCAGTTCTAACAATAATAGGTATCTAGAGTCAGAAAATTTTTACATCCTTGCTGTCAGCTCAGTCTAAAGATTTCAGATGAAAGTTTTATGTTCATTATAAGGCATATGGAAAACTTTCTGATGTAGTTCAGCTCCTAAAGATAGACTTTGAAATGACACAATTCTATGTGCAGAAAAATGGTAAATTTAGAGCCCTCTGAGCTATATACAGTGTATGTATGCTTTCTAAAATGTTTCTGAAGTAGGCTTTTTTGTAGTCTGTATTGTATGTGGTTATTTATATAGTATATATTAGTAATGTGTAAAGGTTTTATTGACTCTAATCCAGTTGGCATGACTCTACTAGCACTGTCACATGAGCAATGTATTCATTTTAAATTCAGGTTTATAGCTTTTCTGCAGTGTTTTTGTGTATTTTGTGTTTTATGAAGTCATATATTTCTTACATATTTTGAAATAACTTGGCACATAGTTTCCAGGGGAAAAAAAGTTTGAATCAGATATCAGTCTCTTTGCTACTGTATCTAGAATAAGATTCTTACAATGATACTGGAAATAGGTTTCATGGAAAGAATAAATATGTTTCTCTTATAAAGCAAGTTTTGAGTGTTCATCCATGCAGATTTTTGGAGAAAGTGTCAGAACTTCAGATTTTTCATGTGTATTTTTAGTTTTACATTTTTTTGCTCAACTTCCTGGTACCCTACTTTCTAGGATATAATTAAGCAAATTCCAGTGTTCATAATTTAGAGTTCATAATTCATAAAAATATCTCTTAATAAGCCAAGGTCTATTTCTCAACAACGGATATAGAAAATATTCATGTCATTTCCACAATGTCCTCACTCCAATTCGGAGAAATAGCATCCAATTTTACTACATGCCATTTTTACTTATAACTGTTTTACTACACTAGAAGATGTAATTTTCATAAACATTCTTTATTTAGTTCATCATATATTTCTTAATAGATTGTAGCAAATCTTTTCTAGGGCTGCCTTTTTGCATCATTATTCCATTTCTTCTTGCATCCCTCCTATTCCATGTAGCTTAGTATATTTTGCTTTATTTTACCTTCTTTCACCTCCATGTATTTCTTGTCTTTTGTTTCTCCTTTCTCATCCTTCCCCAAGAAAATGGGTTCTCCTGGCTTTGTCACATACAACATCATTGCTGTGATTTATCTGAAATCCAGATTCAACTAAGGTTAGTTCAGGTAGTTCAAAAACTATTTAGATAGTTATTCTGTCTTAAGGGACTAATGCTCATTGATTATAAAACTCAGTAAAATCAACTTATTTTAAGGTAAAATTAATGCTACATATAGTGAACATCTATATAACTTGTTACATTGTTTTAGTAAACTATAAATTTTAAAATCATCATGTTATTGTGTTCATGGATAAGCCTTGGATTGTACTGTAAGAAAACCAAGTAGCATTTTAAGCAATTTTAATATACAGGTTTGAAAGTTTGTTAGGCTATTATATGACTGGGATAGCTGTATTATGCGATCGCTAAGATTGAACCATCCCAACAGTCCCTTTTGGCATTTTCAAAAAAGAAGAAACATTTTTTACTCTCTCCTGCTCTTTGAACATTTTTCTGAAATGTTCACTCTAGCTCAGAGGACAGTTATAGAAGTTTTTTCACAGTATTTTCATTAAGGGGTCTTATGCTGAATTTTTATGGCCTGTTTTTTGCAGGTCAGAATGAATTATAACACTTTTTTTTTTGCTTCTGGTTTTAACATCTGTGAATGTCTTTTATCCTGGGTTTAATGTAAATATATGTTTTTGAGGAATGCATTAAACTTCTCCCTTCAAGTTTGTGCCTGCAATGAAGAGGTTTGCTATGCTTTCGTTTCAGAGCTTCAACGAATACCTTCTCTGCTGCTTCTTATAGCTATACTGATCAACGATCTTGAGATTAAACGTGTTATCAGTTTTACAGGTCATAAGATCATTTAGGTTAGAAAAGACCTCTTAAGATCATCAAGTCCAACCATTAGCCCATCAATGCCAGGTCCACCACTAAACCATGTCTCTAAGCACCACATCTATACCTCTTTTAAAAATCCCTCCAGGGATGGTGACTCTACCACTGCCCTGGGCAGCCTTTTCCAGTGCTTGATAACACTTTCTGTGAAGAATATTTTTCCAAATATCCAGTCTAAACCTTCCCTAGACCAACTTGAGGCCATTTCCTCTTGTCCTATTGCTTGTTCCCTGGGAGAAGAGCCCAACCCCCACCTGGCTCCACCTTCCTTTCAGGGAGTTGTAGAGAGTAAGATGGTCCCCCCTGAGCCTCCTTTTCTCCAGGCTGAGCCCCCTCAGCTCCCTCAGCCACTTCTTGGTGCTCCAGACCCAGCTCCATTGCCCTTCTGTGGACTCACTCCAGCACTTCAATGTCTTTCTTGCAGTGAGGGGCCCAGAACTGGACACAGCACTCGAGCTGTGGCCTCACCAGTGCCAAGTACAGAGGGACAATCAATCACTGCCCTGGTCCTGCTGGTCACACCATTTCTGATCCAAGCCAGGATGCCATTGGCCTTCTTGCCCACCTGGGCACATGCTGGGTCATGTTCAGCTGCTGTCGTTCAGCACCGCCAGGTCCTTTTCCTTGTGGGCAGTTTTCCAGCCGCTCTGCCCCAGCCTGGAGCTGTATGGGGTTCTTGTGACCCAAGGGCAGGACATGGCACTTGGCCTTGTTGAACCTCATACAATTGGCCTTGTCCCATTGTTCCAGTCTATCCAGATCCCTTTGCAGAGCCTTCCTACCCTCCCACAGATCAACACTCCCACCCAACTTGGTGCCCTCTGTAAACTTATTGAGGTTGCCCTTGATCCCCTTGTCCAGGTCATCAATGAAGATATTAAAAAGGGCTGCCCCAAATACTGAGCCCTGGGGAACCCCACTAGTGACTGACTGTCAACTGGATATGACTCCATTCCCCACCACTCTCTCGACGTGGCCATCCAGACAGTTCCTTACCCAGCAGAGTGTACCTGTCCAACCCATGGGCTGCCAGCTTTTCCAGGAGAATGCCACGGGAGACAGCATCAAGGCTTTACTAAGGTCCAGGTAGACACATCCATAGAGAAGGAGAGAAATAAGAGAATGAAAGAAAAATTTAACTGTGGTAAGGAGATGTCTGAGTTGACTTATAATATATTTAAAGGATTAGCTTCCTAAAATAAGCACCACATATGTAATTGTAAATTTTAGTTCTGGGACAAATGAGTGTGTGTTTTTAAAGACTTGTGCGGAAACACCTTTGGAGTCTTCAAATATTGCCTAAAAAGGCTTTGTTGTTAAAAAAAAAAAAGTGATAATTTCACGGCAGAATATAATGCTGAATGCTACTTCTTTGTGTAGATTGTTATTCTAGGATTTCATTATCTGTACAGTGCAGAACTTTGAACACAGATTTTTGTTGGTCACTACAAGTCTGTGTTCTCTGCTGCTATAATCTGAAATATGAGTGAAGATTTGCCATTTCTTTAAAGGTCCTCTTCACATTTTTACAAGTGCAGCTAAAAAAATTACTGCTATTTAATCATCTTTATGTCACAGGGTTGAAACAGTGCTTTTAGATATTTCTGTGTTCTATGCTTGTGTGTTTGGTTTTTTTTCAATTCCACATTACTTTTTCAGAGTCTATAATAACTATAATTTGTAGTCAGTGGCAGGCTGTAGCAGTACAAAGTTCCATGGCATCTGTGTAATGTGATGGTCCATCTTTGAGTTCTAGTACTGCTGAAAAGCCTCACTTGTGAAGCAGAGTAACCAGTTAGGCCTCATCTTTTAGACAGGGGTGAGAAGAAAGGCTCAGTGAGCAAACTTCTTATGCTTCTCACAATCCTCTGGACAGCACAGCTGAGCTACTCACCAATACTTTTGGTGCAGCTGAAAACTAGACAGAAAAGGAGTGTAAATAAATTTTAAACATTTGCTTAAATCCTTCATGTATAGGACTTCTACAAAGACAAAATTGACAAAACTTTGTGAAAAATATCTTATGGGTATTAACTCATCAAGAAAACTTAAGAGTTCAACTCAAATTTATTTCCAAAATAACAATCTCTTGATGCTGAAAGAGGCATACTGTTGTACTTACTGAAATTAGTGGGGCAAGCAGCTGTGCTGCTAGGAAATAACTGGAATAAAAGCATATTTCCTGGAACTCAGATTGCTTACTACAGATTGTCCTTTTGTAAAGATAACCATTGGGAAAGTCCTAATTCCACAAATCTGAAATTTAGAATCACTCTTAGAGTTCCTGGTAGCAACTGCATTTTCATTTGGGAGGGCCAGAGTAATAACTCACTAGGCATCTTGCATGTGCATATATTACCACATGGATTTTAAAACGTTCTCTGAAGTTCTCAAGTAAATTATGCCACATTTCAGAGAAGTAAAGGATATATTTAATGGTTTACAACTGAAGTCTTTAAAGCTTCCCTTAAACTCTAAATTTAACTGAATTGTAGAATAAACATCACTGTCATGAGAATTGTACAATTTTCCTGATTTTCCTCTTTTCTGAGATATTGATGACTACCTCTTTTCAATTTAACTAGTCTAGAAGAGAAGCTGGCTGTTCATCATGACATTAGAACTATTTAAAGATATTTTGGGTTTTTAAAGGAGCCATTTTAATATACTCTGTTCACTTAGCTCTAACTTTTTTTCTCCTTTCTGGAATGAATAAGTTCATGGTTTGAAAAAGATTTGAGGCATAAACATATATATATATGTAAATAGCATCAGTTAAATACAATAGTCTGGAAAGATCTTAGTTTTCTAGCATAGATTGTTCCTACTTGCAGGGGTTTTTTTAAGTATGGTGGATCTCTTCTATTCCAAAAAGTATGCTGGGATGTGTGGGCACTGTACATACTCTCTGGGGCCTTTGACTTTGATGTTAGTTTTTCAGAAGTAGATGTTGGATAAGCTACTATTGGTAGATGATGGATAAACTGATATCAGGTAGACAGAAGGAATTCAGCAGTTGCACACTGGAGTCCTTTATTGTGTTGATCTGTTACCAGTACAATAGGAGACATTTTCAGCACACTGCTTTGCCTGGAAGTTGCTTATTTCCTATTTTATTCTTTGCCACTAAGGTAAATATTTTGATTCTTGCTCTCATAGTTGTTCTTAAATCTTCTCTTGATACTAAGAATGAAATTTACTTCTTGCACATCTACTTCTTAGCAGCAACAGTAAACTTGACCAAATCTAATAATTTAATTGTTCATGGGTTCATCTGAAATAATGTTGTTTTCTTTGCAGATTTAGGAGTGCATTGTTTAACTAGATCACTTTTGAAAAATTATTTTGGTACACGTAAGTGATAGAAATTTACTACCTAATTTGTCAGAGCAATTTATTGAAAGTCTGAAACTGCCTTTGGTTCATGGGTATGGATGACTGATTAGGTTCCTCTTATTTTTGGGAAAAGCTGAAGTTATTTTGCATAATTTATTTTTGCAACAATGCATTCCAATATGTAAAAATGTGGGCCAGCAGTTTGTTTGACATTACAATATGCAGTGCTGACTTGTTCATGTGCATAAGTAAGTATCTAAATATGGATGTTATTTCTTGGCATATGTGCAGGGATATGTGATCAAAAGTTTTGGTTTGAATTTTCTAGACAAAGGGTAAATTTGGCAAAATACAAATAAAGGAAACCCTCACATTTGCTTCTGGTAAATGAACTTTTCTGTTGCTCGACATTTTCAACCATTTTTGGTGGCTGTTTCGGTGTAGGAAGATTTAAACTATTTACTTGAAATTGGCAATTTATTTTTGCTTCATGGTAATATTACCGATGAACAGAAAAGAAAAAGATGAGACCTTTTTTGTTCTTCAAATTACCAAATTGTTGTTTGCATCAAATAAAGGTTGCTTAAATATGCTTAATGTTTAATTATCTTTTGAGTATTTCCTGTACTGTTTTATATTAAAAGCTAAAATATCAGCAACTTGTTGTTCTTGTTGTTAATGTAATTAAGTTACTTGGAAGAAGTAAAACAAGAGTACCTTCATGTGATATTTTCAGTGATAAAGTATGAGAATCTTTCCATGATAGAGCAAGGTAAAAGCAGATGATGTGCCTATAGTCAAAAAACAGATATAAATCATGGAATTTGTTTTGCTTCTTTGCAAAGATCTTGGTTGTATTATATTGATTATATAGGAGTTTGATGAGAAGAAAACTTGAGGTTTGATTTGTTTATATTTAATCAAGATCTTTTTTCTTAGGTGAGGCCCCATGGCTTGGTTTTTAAATTAATCAGAATACACAGTTGGGAAAATGCATGTCATAAATTTCAGATTACAAGCATTAATAGTAGATTCATAAAAGTGAGGTTCTTTGTGCAGCACTGCATTTATTTCACTTGTTGATCTTGCTACATTTTTCTCTGAGTACTGCTGTATTTTTTATGAAGTATCTTGCAAAACTACTCTAGCCTTCTTTTATCGATTTTTATAAAGATGAGAAGTCAGGGAATAGCAATAAGGAATAAAATAACTCATGGCTATAGTTGCTGCAGAAATCAGATAGCTTGAGGAAATCATTGATATCGATGTAAAGTGAGTTCTCATGTTTCTTGGCATCTTTGGCAAATAAGTATTGGGTATATTCCCTGATCTTTGTATCCTTCAGGGTGCTCTTTGGAAATCTCTTCCCTCTGTCAAAATTTTCTTTCTTCTAAGAGTACTTTGTGCAATTGAAAAGTCCTTTTTGAATCTGTGCTGCTTAGCCATGGGTGATGATGACATCTACTACATCATGGAATTATTCAATTTCTGTGTCCAGATTCTTCTCTGACCCACCAACCTGTGTCCCATTTCTTAAAGTCAGAGCTAAGGACTGGAATATAACCAGAGAGCTTGAACCTCTCCTTTTGCTTATCTCAAGGCTTAGAGCTTTCCCTTTGTGCCAGTATTAGGGTAGATGAGAAAAAATTATTTTGAAAGATGTGTTCAAGCAGGTTCTATGAAATTATATAGGACATACTTCCGAACAGTACTTCTCTCCTTCCTGCCAGGGGATGCTCCTGCCATACCTTCCACACCTTCCACAAACCTTAAGGCAGAGAATGGGAAAGAGAAAAGTAAATGCATGACTACTCAGATTATTTTCATCAGTATTCATCTGGATGGTTTGTTTCAGCTGATGATATGGTATTGAGATAAAAGTGTAACTTCTGTCTTATGAGCAGATGTACTTTCCTCATGCCTTAAATTCCATTTCGATAAAAGGATAGTGTTTTCCCTGTGTTTCCCCTTCTGTTCTTAAAACTCTCCAGGGCACAGAATTATTTGGAGTAGTGTGATGCTGGTGAGCAGGGATCTCTGATCACTGAGATGTAAAGATGTAATGGAGCATTTTAAGGGAGAGCACAATGGAAAGGATGTAATTAAATTTGCACACTAAGGGATAGCTGAAAATTTTCAGCTTTAACCAGTAAGCTATTCATCAATCACAGGTAGTCATGTGGCCCTTTGCACTGTACTGCCTGAGTGCTATACTGTAACAGTACTTAACTATTTTTAAAGGGTGTTTATTTTCCAAGCATCTTTATAAAGCAGGGAAGTACTTTTATCCCTTCTTTTTTCTTTTAGTTCTTAATCTAAAATAGAACCTTATCTGCACAAGTGGTTGTAATAGAATTAAGCTGTGAGTCTGTGCTGTTGTAGTTACAATGATATGGCTATCCTACAACAAGAAGGTGGCACTCATGGAGTAAGAGTATATTTTATTTGATTTAGCAGAGTTTGAAGGTTGGTTGAGCTAATTTAGAAAGAAACTGCTTTCCTTCCTGTATTTATGTCTGGCATGGGACATTTTATCAGTTTAGTTATAGTGATGACCCAAAATTACTTGAAAGAGTTAGACAGTAACCTAGTCATCCATAAGGGAGGTAGACCTAAAACCACTGGAACATCCTCTATCAAATGCTCAGAGAGGGCATGTAAGGTGAGCTTAGTATGTGGGGAAGAACAGCAAGACTGTATATACTAGGCATTGGCAAAATAAGAAGAGTCTAGTGAGCATTTATAGTCTTCTGTGACTAAAAAGGAGTGAGAGGAGGGCAAAATTGAGCTGTAATATGTAAGTTATGTTTTGTTTTTTTTTAATGTCAAAATGAAGATGTGTGGCAATTTTTTAGTGTTTAAGTTCCAGAATGTGGAGAGTGACTAAACTTAAATTTCTAAACACTGAGAAATACAAAGTTAAAATTCATATCCACATCTCAAACAAGTATCATTGTTCCTTCTTAAACCCCTGTGTGTTCTTTTCTATAATGTCTTGATATGTGGAAAAATTTGCACTTTAAAATACAAGGTATATATAGATTAAATATGAAATTGCATTAACTGCAGCTTTGCTTATTACAAAGTATTAGCACACAGAAATAGAAAAGAGCATTTATGAGAAGCTAATTTATGCAAAAGAGTTCATTAACATAATCTTAGTTTTTTAATGAACTTCAGGGGAAGTTTTTCCTCAAGCACTTGTTCATTTGTTGCAATAGATATACATGCAAACATGAAATTTTGATGTCATGGTTATTTCAAAGTAATCACATAAGCAAATGGATATGGATTGTTTCCACTGTACTAACCATCTCTTATGGAAGTAGCAAATCGGAGTTTAGGTTTAAAAGTATTTTCGAATCTTGATGACTTGTCAGTTAATAGGAAATTACAGCAAAATGTGTAAACCATACAATTCCTTTCCATAGTTTGAAAAGCAAAATAAATCATTACTGAGAAGATTTGGTTTTGATCTTATGGCAGGAACAGTCTCTCTGATCCTGGAAAGCTGACCTAAGCGTCAGCAAGCATCATCCCCTTTTCCATAGATGCTTGTTTGAAGTTACCATATCAAGCCAGGTGAAACTAATAAGAACACACTAATTGTTGTGTCAAAATATACTTGTGCTTTCCATATTGAATGGATCTAATAAATGTCCAAAATACTGTTATGTTTTTTGGTGGGTTTTTTTTATGTTCAAGCTCTCTTGAAGACATTCTGGTGATGGATGCATCTGCCTGAATCAGGGAGATCTATTTGGCTTCAAGGCAAAGTGATTTTGGATAATTCTAATGATTAGAATTGCATAAATATTAGCTAAAGACTGTTGTACAAACTTGAAACCATCCATCAAGTTATGAACAAAAAGCAATGCTGAACTTCGAATTAGATCTGTTCCTTGCCATTCTTTTTTTAAGCCATACATGAAGAAGGGAAATACTATATCCACTAGACATTTATAGAACTCTTTTCACTGTACATGGCAAAACCCTTTGAAAAGGTTCCCAGATTAAAATAGAATATGGAAGGAGGTTTATAGACCTCATTTTTAGCTGAGTTTCTCTGGCGGGTTTTTAGCTGTATTATATTTTGTCAAGGATTGCTTCGTGAGCAACAAAGATCTTGATGGTCAGTGGATATTCACTAACAGCTGAAGATTCTAGAATATCTTCTCTAAGAAATCTTTTTTTTATAATAGCAATTAAATAAAAACAAGCATATGTTTTTCCTTTAGCAAGCAACTAGTAAGTCATGAACAGCATTGCATAGGTTTGGAAAAGCACTTAACAAGTGGTTGTTCATGTACGTAGTTCTTCAGTATGAACTATTCTTACAGCTACTGTGTGATTCATACTTCACTTTCACTAATGTGGAGTTTATCAGCATTGTGATTCCTTACAGTGGAACAAAGATTTGGTTGCAATGACATTCTTTGTGGGTTTGTTTATTTAAATAGTAGCAGCAGCTTTGAGAGTATACTGAAGTGATGTCTGAAGAACACTGATGTCTCTAGTCCATTTCAGGCATACCATATATGCTGATCACACACATTGCAAAAAATTGAGTTATTCTCTTGACAAGGAAAATTTTTCAGAAAGTAGAGTAACAGGAAAGTAGGTACCAGCTCTTCGCAAACTTATCAAACAAATTGAAAAACTTAAGTTGATCATGCATGTTTTTGTAGATGCCTTCAAATGGTTTTGTGTTCTATTGTCTTTTAAATGTTTTTGAAAAATATCCTGTAAACTGAAAAGACATTATTATGGGGTTTATAACCTAATGTTTGTTGCAATGTGACTAGATTCTTATGATGAACTGGATATCTTAAGTATTTCTCTGTTACTCAGTACAAATAGTACATTTATTATAAAATATGGAGCTATAAAAATGGAATTTAGTAAGATGTTTCTAGTGAAGATTGGGTTGTCCTGTCTCAAAATAACATAAGTAATTAAGTAAATAATTTTAAAATCTTGACTGAAGTTTCACAGTATATAATATCCCTGGAATTCTTCAGAAAGAATAGGGAGTCCTTTTCCATTTATATCAGAATTGTTCATACATATGCAGTCATGCTCAACTCCTGTGTACTGCATGAGTAAAACTCTTTTTAGATTTGGTTATTTACAATCTTTAGCAGCTAAGGAAACTGGGCATGCAGCAGATATTTCAGGGAACAATGTGACAAAAACACTTTATAGATAGATTATGGAGCTCTTTGCAATAATTTATTGTTCTCTTTTCTGCTATTCCCTTTTTTATTCAAGAAAGCTTTTCATATTCCCTAATAAAAGAAAAAGGGGGAAGGTTATACTGTCATCTGAAATATCTGTAACAGGAAAGAGTACAGTTTAAGCATTAGTTGAAATTATATTGGAGAACATAGAATACTTAGAACCTTTGAAAAGGAAATAAAGTTATTTTTCCAAATATTAACAGTACTTGCATTTTTATTTTTCATTTATGTATAATTAACACTGTGGTAATTGCCTTATTTTTAAAGACTGAGTAGTGTTCTACCTCCAGAACAAAATCAATAAGGAAAACAAGAATAGATATTCCTAGGAGATATGAAAGTAATAGTTTGTGATTTTTTACTTCTTGTTTTGGTGAGTGGGTTTTTTGGGTTTTCTTACTTAAAATATAACACTTTTTATCTTGCTGATATGTTCTTTGTGCACAGTATAAGGAAAATAAGAATGAATTCTGTTCTAACAGTTCCTCAAAATGTTCACAATCTTAAAATTACATCATGAAAAATTCAGGCATAGTTTTAAAACTGAATTTGAAATTGAATTGAATTAGAATTTGGTTATGGAACTCTTGCCAAGATTGGTATACAGTCCATGACTGATTTATTTCCTTTTCTTATTTCCTTTCCAAACAATCTGTATTACTAATTATTCTGTTTTTAAAATTACTTTTCATTGTAGACTAGGAGATGCTTAAGTGTAAGCACATCTAGCCTACCTAGCTTTTAAGCATCTGTATGAATCATAACACAACTTTTGTTCCTTTACTTGCAGCTGTTTTTTGCAGTATATTTGGCCAGATTTCCTATAGGCTTTATGCTCTTGTGTATTGTCCCCCTGATTTCAATGAAATTACCAACAGTGCATGGAGAATCCATGTTAAAATAACCCAGGATCTGAAGCCCTCTAGCACCTTTACCAGTAGAAATTGTCTTGAACATGTATGTGCAAAATTTCCTCTAGTCTGAGGCTGAATGTATGCTAACTCTATTCAGACATCGCATAGGCATGCAAAGAGTATTAATGTAGGGATACCACTGCCCAGACATGGCTACACAGCATCCAGATTAGACCTGGCTGGCATCCAGTCAGCTGCTGATGCACACAGACGAACTGATCTGTCCATGCTGTCTTATTTTTGCCTACCTTCAATCTGGTGCCCAGTCCACAAAGACTAATCATTTCAAAGCACCATGGTAAACCACACTGTGAAATGTTTTCTAGCATTTTTAAAAACAATACTGTGAATTTTAGAACTCTGTCAGGTGGTGACTATCAAAGGATGGACATTTAAAGCAAATAAATAAGACTACAGCATGGGGGAAGCAGAAACAACTTTTGCTATCCTCAAATAACTTTTCTTACCTCAGTTTGAAAGCCTCAATATTTTAATTTAAATCCATTTTATAATGCACTTAAATGGGATGACTTGATGAATATACCTGAGAATTATAGAAAAATAATGTTAGTTCATTAGTTTCATTGTAGAGATATGTGAAACCAGTAATATATGAGACTGAGCATTTTATTGCTGGAAACTATTTTCTCTTATTCAGGCTCTTCTAATTCCAGTTAAAGTTGTTTAAAGTGGGGGAGGAACTAAACTTGGATTAGAAGATGGAATATTTGTTTAAAAATGGAAATAAATTTTAGAAAGTTATGTTAGTGATATAGTTAATGTAATTTAAAAAGTGAATTATCATCCAGAAGATGATTTCTTGGAGAATTTGTGTGTGTGTGTGTGCGTGTGTTTGTGCGTGTGCGTGTGTGTAGCAATTGGCAGGTGATTTTCTCTATTTCTTGGGAAGGAGAGAGAGGCACTTATGACAATGGCATTTGTTCTGTTGTTGGAAAAAAGGTTAACAGCTTAGTCCAATAATCTTGAAATCTGTGCAATAGGTTCTCTGATAAATAAAGATATCAAACAAACCCCCAAGAAATACTTTTGAATTAATTTGGTTTCCTTGTGTCACTTGTAAAATATTTTGACTGTAAATTACTTTATACTGACCATATGGGCCTAATCATAGTTTCAAAATGTGCTGAGAATCATGTGATGATAGCTAAGTATTTACCTCTGTGGAAAAGAAACCCGATGTGTTTCAGCTTGTTGCTTTTCTATATTAAATGAAAATATTTCAACTATGCTTTGTAACCAAATCAAGGAAAAATTTGGGCTGCATTATAAAACTACTAATAAGAGGTAAGAAAAAAATCTGAAGCAGAGATTGAAATGTCAATGATTTTGTCTGTATTTAGGGATAAGACCCCATAGATTGTCTCTAACTGCTGAAAATAGGAAGATTACTGTCTTGTGTACACTAAATAATTTGAATGAGAATAAACAGAACTGTTAATTAGGCATAATGAATCCTTAAATTACATACACTGGTAAAAAATCTGCTAAATTTAGAGAATGATCCAAGATAAGACTGAATTTTGTGGAAATACAGCAAGAATGTCTTTTTACAAAGGAAATTTACCAATTTGAATTTGTTTATATGCCTAACAAAATATTTTATTGAAGGAGATGTGTATGCAATGTATTATGTTTATTTATAGTTGCAGTGTGAACAATAAATGCAACTTTAGAAACGGCTGTCAAATACATCCAAGTGTGTTTCATTGCGCTAATATTTATCAGTGGATATATTTTAAGCAGTTCCTGAGAAAGGACTGTAGTGTTGAGCCTTTATTATTATCTTCAGGTTCACATTTGTTCTTCTTACTCTTCACTAATAGGTAGCATAGATCAGTCAGTGTTAAAGGAATTACCTCCTGATCTCCTGGCAGAAATTGAATCCACCATGCCACTTTGTGAACGTGTGAAAATGAACAAGCGCAAACGTAGCACAGTTAATGAGAAACCAAAATATGCTGAAATCAGTTCTGATGAAGACAATGACAGTGAAGGAGCTTTTGAATGTAAGTAGTACATATAAGCCCTAGTGGCCGTTGGAATTCTTATATGTAAAGTAAATTATGGAAAACTTTCACAGTAATTATATGCTTTAAGGGATTCTAGGTTCATTACATTCACTCAAGAGATCTGGTCATCTTTCTAAACAATTGATTGAGGACATCTGGGTTAAAAATAAATTATAATATTTCTCACAGGATACTGTAAAACTGAATTCAGGTAAAACAAGACAAAATGATCAAGAGAATGAAAGATCTGTGACAAGTACACTGAATAGATTTTTAGTGTTACAAATATGTATTTCAGAATTATTTTGGTTGTCCAGAATTGAACTTTAAAAATAAGAAATAGTTATTGTTATAGAAGATACATTTCTTTGAGTATCTCATGAAGAAAGGGCATTTCATTAAAATATGACAATTAAAAATGGATTAAATCTCATTCAATGAGTGATAACTGTATTATTGCATAAATGCTTGTCAGAATTTAGAAGGAAATTGGATGCTTATATTCTGAGTAGTCTTTATGTATAAAATTAATAGCAACTCTTGAGATATTATTAGTATTTACATTTTACTCATTTTTATCTGCTTCAGTATAAACTTTGTAGAGCAATAACATTGTGAATGGCTCTTCCCATGTTCGTTATTTGCCTTGCAGAGCCAGCACAACTGTAACATTCTGTTTTGTTGCGTGTCATGGCTTAACACAGCTCAGTTTTAGTTAAAGAGGAATACTGCCCTGTAAGGACCTGTTAATTTCCTGTGGAAAAGACAGGCACCTATCAGAGGCCAATTTTTAGATGTTGATATATTGTGTGACCTCTAAAGAAGCTGGATGCTACTTTGTGAATACACGTACAAAGTTGAGACTGTGTTAGAGCCGGCCCTTTCCCTCCAGCTTACCAGCAAGTAACACCGACCCCCTAGGGCCCCTCCGTGGAGCGGCCCAGGCCGGCCGGGCCTCGGGCCCCATCGGCTCCCGGCGGGGGAGGGGGAGGCTGCAACTTAACATCAGCTAATTTTAAAACCTACCCTGAGCCGGCCGAGCCGGGGAAGATGTCCGCTGAGCCCCCTAATAACAACTACAAGCCCAGTTAGGTCGGGCCCACCCCGATAGTCACCGAGGCGGAGGGGGCAGGAGGTGTCTACCAGCCAAGCTGCTCTGAAATCCCTCATAGTAAAGTTCTCTTCCCCCCCATCCCCGCGGCTTTTGAAAATCCTAAAGGCTACTGCTCAGCAAAGATCATGTAACCATCTGCAAGCCCAGGCGAAAATATTAACTCTTTCCTAGTATAAATGAAACCTTTAAAACTCTAATCCTCCTTTTAAGTAAAAAGAAAAGGACAAAGTAAAACATAAAGAAGACACAACATAAAACAAAAATCAGATAAAGAGAGAGGTAAAAGACTAATTAAAAAAAAAAATTAAGAAATTATCTGTTTAGACTAGACTTCTCTTATGAACTATAGTAATAAACTGTAATATATTAGTATTCCCTTTCAACCATGAAAAAATATGCATTTTGAGAAAATGATTATTCAGATTTGTAGATTTAAGCAAAAGTATCTGTAATAGACTAAGTAAATATTAAAATTAGTAGCTGTAATCCCATGAGATGTTTAAACAAAAATAAATACAAAAGCCCTCTACACCAGTAAAAAAGTAAGAAAACATCTCTGTTCCCTGCAATAAAAAATCCTTTACCTTTAAAGTTACTTGTCTTTAAAAATGACACCCCAGTATACATAAGTCCATGACCCATAAGCAGCTTGAGAAACTGCTAATGGGAGGGGCTTCACAGTCTGCAAAAAGTTTTTCCAAGCAAGTACAAATTTGTAACATAAGAACCACCAGAAGACTGTTTCTTGTAACAATATTACCATGGGAGCTCTAAAAAAGACTCCTCTCCCAAAGAACTAATAAAAGCTTATTTTTAAATAGTAAAAATAATTAAAAATCACAAGTTTTGTCTCTTTATGTTATTTGTAAGAAAGTAAACAGTTTATAAGAGAAGTGTTTTAAAAGTTTCATTTTAATTCTCATTTTCTTCTTTTAGTATATATTAATAAATCTATCTTTGTACCATTTAAAATTAAAGCCTACTTTACTTCTCTCCTAATCCTATCTCACAGCAGAGTTCTAGTAAAGACTCAAACCACTACACTAAATTTAGCAAACACAAAATTCAACAAACCTAAAACCACTACAGCATTGATAAACTGATCAGTTTTAAATTTCTGCTGGAAAGCAATATTAGAAGTTACTTTTCTCATGGAGATATAGCTGGGGTCAGAATCTGTCCTACAGAGCATAAATTGATACTAATGATTTGTAAACTGTGGAGACAGATTTAATCTACCTCCACAAAATACTGCCTCATGGGGGAGAAAAATCAGTTGAAATGTGTAAAGTCTTTTCCCACAAACCCCCCACTTTTCTTCTCCAATATGCTTACTTCAGTTATCCCAGAAAGCTCTTTGTTTTTTCAGTTGCAGTAGACTTTCAACTGTTTTAGAATTGATTCTTAGTAGCTCAGGCCTTGTGAACATGATTGTAATGCCTCCAGAAGGAAGTCTGATCCATAAGCAGAACAGCTCAAAAACATGAACTAAGTTATTACCTTTAACAGTTGAACCACCTCTGTGCAGAAGTTTTCAAAAGTGGAAGCCCTCTAAGGTGCAGTGCAGAACATTAGTACTACCTCTCACTCAATATTGGTTTCATTAGTTCTGAACCTGGACTGACTATTGACTATATCCTGGTATGTTTCCTATTCTTCTCAATAAACTAAGGTTGTGGAAGGAATTTGTCGATTCTGTTCCAGTTCTGTCTGAATGCTTGGAGCCATTTTGCCCAGAAACAACCCTCTATACAGTCATACAGTCTCTAAACTTCGGGAGGCTTTGGTAGAGACGCAGAGATGTCAGGGCTGTTATATGCAAGTTCATATGAAAAATAAACCCTTCAAGTCTTGAATTTAATGTTTTGGAGCCATTTTTATCTTCATAGCAAAGTCTGTGTTAGACATCTCTTTGCTTTCCTGTTACCTTAGATAATGGAGAGTTGGCTTATTTCATGGATGAAATTACTTCCTTTCTCCATATCCTTTTTCTATTACATCTTAGCTCTCTTTGCCCTTCAGGACTATATTTGAAAACAAAGAAATCTCCATTCTCCTCTACACACACACTTTATTTCCACCAAGTTTCTGGTTTTGTATAGAACATTTATCCCAGTTTTTCAACATTCAGTTGTGCAAGGCTTTTTGGTCCTGATTGCAAACTGATTTTAATAACCTTCTGTGGTATATACTTGCTGCCTGGCCCAAGATTGTGACTCCAGCTTTCTCCTTTACACTGAATCTCCTGCAATATATATCAAGATAAAAATTTAGTTGTCTTGGCAAAACAGACTATCTTTAAGTAACTAGGTTACCAAGTCTCATTGGAACTCACTGTGTTAGATGGGCAAAGCAATCACTGAATTGGAACATGGACACCCAATAATAGTCAGAATTTAGACAACCTTAGTGTTCTGTTATAAAAGGATGCAACTTATTTTGATTTGTTCTACTTTTCTGACTTTGTATAAAATGACAAATGCCCTGTATTTTTTTTTAATTTTTGCTCATCTTTCCTATTTTTCATGTAGTTCAAAAGAAATTGCTAGAATAATGCCATAACAGATTTTTATATGATAGTTTTAGTGTTTGCTTGTTTTACAAAACATCTATATGAGTGTTTAACTTGCAAATGTATAATTTTGAACTATTAAAAGTTGAATTTTTGTCCTTATAATGAAAATGCATTTTATTTCTAGCTTCTCGTAAAAGACATAAAAAGGATAGAGATGAAGCTTGGGAGTATGAAGAACATGATAGAAGAAGTTCTGGTGATCATAGGAGAAGTGGTTATTGTCATGAAGGAAGGAGGGCTTCTGGTAGTGGCCGTTATCGTAATCGCAGTCCCAATGACTCTGAGATGGATGATTATTCTCCTCTTCCTAGCCTCAGTGAGGGTAACTGATTGTTTTAAAAAAAATTCTTCTATAATACTAGTGCATTTTTAAAGGATATGTTAAACATTTTAAATAAACATCTTCACATGCAATATTGAATATAAGCATAAAAAGTGTAAATAATCCTTTATTCTCTTAATTAGTAGCTAGAAAAATGAAGAAAAAAGAAAAACAAAAGAAGAGGAAAGCTTATGAACCTAAACTAACACCTGAAGGTAATTTTAAAATATTTATTTTCTATAGTTTGTATTTTCTGGTTTGTATATAAAATAATTATATATAAATTTCTTTTTCACCAGAAATGATGGATTCTTCTACTTTCAAAAGATTTGCTGCTTCAATAGAGAATATTTTGGAAAATTTAGAAGACATGGATTTTACAGCTTTTGGTAATATGGCAAAAATTTTCAAAATACTTCCCCCAGTTAAAAACACAAGAAAGGAATTTGCATCTCTGTATTTTCAAACTTCCTTCTTTGTGATTTAATAGCCTGTGAAACACACTGCAATATACTGCATTTATATGCCTTCTACCTTTAGTGGAGGCCTTTACCTTTCCAATTTCATTTGCTACTACAGGAAGAATATCCTCCTTCCTCCCTGCAGAATCCAAAAGACAAAAATCACAATGAAACAAATAATAGTCCCTTCAGTGGGAAGGATACCACTTTGGGACATCATTAGGGTATCTTCTGTCAAATGCATCTTTGTAAAGAATGCTAACATAAGATGGCTGGATGTCAGGAACCCACCAAAGCCTCTCTCTCACTCCCCTCCACAGCTGGACAGGGGAGAGAAAATTTAACAAAGAGTTCATGGGTTGAGATAAGGACCCAGACATCCCTCATCAAATACCATCACGGGCAAAACGGGCTTAAATTAGAGGTATTAATTGAATTTATTGCTAACAAAATCAGAGCAGAATAATGAGAAGTAAAGTAAGACCTTAAAAACACCTTCCCCCCACTTTCTCAGCTCTGCCTCCTCCTTCCCAGTGGCACAGGGGAAGAGGAATGGGGTTTATGGTCAGTTCATTGCCCATTGTTCCTGCCACTTCTCAGGGAGAGGAGTTGGAGTCCTTCCCCTGCTCCAGCATGGGGTCCCTCCCATGGGAGACAGTTCTCCATGAACTTCTCCAAGATGGGTCCTTCCTAAGGGCTACAGTTCTCCACAAACTGCTGCAACATAGATCACTCTTACATGAGGTCGGTTTCAGGCACAGCCTGCTCCAGTATGGGTCCCTGACAGAGTCACAAGTCCTACCAGGAAATCTGCTCCAGTGTGGGCTCCTCTTCCCGCAGGTCCCTGCCAGGACCCTGCTCTAGCACAGGCATCTCACGGGGTCACAGCCTCCTCTCAGGCATCCCCTGCTCCAGCATGGGCTCCTACACAGGCCGCAGGTGGATCTCTGCATCCCTGTGGCCTTCCCTGGGCTGCAAGGGCACAGCTGCTTCACCATGGTCTTCCACCACGGGATGCAGGGGAATCTCAGCTCCAGCACCTGGAGCACTTCCTGTCCCTCCTTCTGCACTGACCTTGGTGTCTGCAGAGTTGTTCCTCTCACATATTCTCACCCCACTCTCCTCTGGCCCCAGTTTCATCTGCGCAATAACTTCTTTTTCTTCTTAACTACGTTATCCCCAAGGCATCACTGCCCTCTCTGATTGACCCAGGCTTAGCCAGTGGCAAGTCCATCCTGGAGCCAGCTGGCATTGGCTCTGTTAATCATGGGGGAAGCTTCCAGCAGCTTCTCACAGAAGCCACCCCTGTAGTCCCCCCTCTAACAAAACTTAGATATACACACCAAATACACCAGTAATTTCTGAGGCACATAATTATGCATCTGTTGTGGCCTTTGGCCCAACAGAGATTGATTATTCAATTCAGCAGCAGAGTGCTTATTCTCTTATGGATGGGGCACTGAATCACTATATGCTCCTTATCCATTTCAGTAGAAACTAAGCCAGTTTAGCATGTGTCCGATGAAGTAGTTCAGGTTGACCATCATGGCTTTATTTTGAAATGGATAACAGATCATTCGTTAATTTTTTAGAACTAGAACAAAGGGAGCAACATAATAAGCAAATCACTACAGCTATGGTGTCTACAACCTTGGATTAAAAATATTCTTAATCTATGACTTTCAGTCATATTTAACAAGTAGTCATTTTAACACAACCAAAAGTCATCATCAGTCCTCATCAGATGGAACTATGTATGATATGCTAGCTTTTTGGAAAATGAGTTCTTTTTCTTCAGTTGGCTTTTTCATATTGACTGTAAAATACTAGTTTCCTTGAAGTCTTATTAGAAATGTGATTGTTAATTTTTAATTAATTTCTTTTAAGGTGATGATGATGAGATTCCACAAGAACTGCTACTGGGAAAGCATCAGCTTAGTGAGTTGGGTAGTGAATCTGCAAAAATCAAGGCAATGGGCATTATGGACAAGGTACATTTTCATAGTATTTAACTCTTTTTGAACATTTAATTTTGTTAAACATACAAAAACTTGTGCCCCCTCTAGTATTCCACCTTCTTCAGGTGTATCTGTGACAAATACTGTGAACAGTTGTGCTTCTGCTGAAGTGCTTAAAAAGTTACCACATCTTAACTGTTACTGTCTCTGAAGCCAAGACATTATTGTTAAATGGTCCTCTGTGTTAGGGCTGACTCAGAGCACTATATGCCAATAGGTAACACATGCTCGAGCAGTAAAATCTAATAATTAATCTACTTTCACAAAAGCACATAATTTCCTCCTTACAGCTACTGTTGAGCAACCACAGTAAAACAGAACCTGCTGGCAAAGTCAAAAAATCCACCCTTGCTGATATATGCCATTAGTGCAATGTAAATATCTGATGTCCATCCAGCATCACACTGAGTTGCCCACTACCTTCTTCTCTCCTAAGTCCTTTCAAACTTAAAAGATTTAATGCTCAAGCTGATAATAAGATTACTTTTTGTAGACTGCATATTGTGATTTCTTTGCCATTCTCTTCCCAACTTCTGTTCAAGGGAACTTTCTGTTGGCACAAACTGTTGGTGTCACACCTTTAGAAACAGTACTCTTGCTTTCCTTATCTTCCTAGAACTACTGGCTTTGGGCAGTCTTGTATTAAATTCTTACTCTACCTCCTCATGACCATTTATTATGTTTATGAAGTGTCTGTGAAGCCACTTATACAAGTCACTCTGAAGAGTTTTCTTTAGTCTGAGATTTAGATGTTCTTCATGGCTCTTTCTTTGTTCTCTCTACCTTCCTTTGTAGCATGGTATTAGCCTGAGTGTTTCTGATTCCTGATAGTTCTCACCCTTAACCTCTGTTACCTGTTTTTTTCACATACATACTTACACGTATGCATAAAATCAGAATTTTGTTGCTTCTAAAGGTGAGCACCAATAGTATCTGGATGAATGAAACTGGTTCTCCTGGAGTTTAGCATATTGTACAGATTATTTAATCACAATTCTGTAGAACATCAGCAAGTGAATTTGAGTTACTTTTTTCAACATACTAGTTTTTTAAAATTAACATAGTTATTGAGAATATGTTTCCTTTTTATTAGAACTCAAGTATCAGGGATTTTTTTTTCTGCTTGTCCATAGAACTTGGATTTTGTCTTAATAAAGATCTATATAGTCAGCTAGAATTTGGGATTGATACTCGGATTTGGTAAGTTTCTGTTTCAAGAAGCAAATGCAAAAGCGTATAACTATACAACATTAATTACAGTTATGCAATTTTAAATACATTTCTCTGTATATTCTTGGTTGAAAATGAAGTTTGCAGTCTTAGAACAAATTTTCATTAGTTTAATTCTATTATCAGCATTCTAAATCATGCTGTGTCAGAAACCTGACAAATCAAGATCCAATACTTAGATTGGACTTTTTTTCCGCAATGTGGAAGCCTTTATGTTCCTACAGTTGTTTGATGTGTTTTGTTTCTTGTTTTAGCTCTCAACAGATAAAACAGTAAAAGTATTGAATATTTTGGAGAAGAATATTCAAGATGGATCAAAGCTTTCCACGTTACTTAACCATGTGAGTTTTCAAATTATCTTTTCTCACCACTGTGTTTTCTTCACTTGAGTCCCATATCGTGATAGTTTCAAATAGTGATAGTTTCAAATACTGCGTGTGTCTGTGAAAGGAATCCCTGATTTAATATGTATGTGCTTAAAAGATTGCCAAATTTTAAGATTTGAAGTAAAATTCTATTGCTTATATTATTTCAGTATATTTTGTTATAGTAAATGTATTTGGAGCAATTAAGTTATCTTTGGACCTAATTTTAAATATTATAGTTTCATCCTGAAATAGTCACGGTAACTGGTGTAACTCACACTATTGGGCTTTTTTTCTACTTTTCTACGTGTCCATAAAACATTCCTTCCACAGTGGAAGAAATATAACAGCCTGTGCTTTTATACAGGCAAGAAAGATTACTTTTCTCTGTACCAGAGAAGTTATTAAAAATGTCACCTGGTTTTGCTATTAATAACATTATTACAATATTTCAGTAGTGCTGTGTGGTCATAATTAACCTCATGTATGTTTTATAACTTGTGCAAACACAGAAATACAGATTCCATACCCTGTGCTAAATCTAAATCACAGAATATGCTGAGTTGGAAAGGACCCCCAAGGATGATTGAGTGCTTATATGGTCATATTTGATAAGACATGTTTTAAACCCATTGATATAGATGAGTTGGTCTCTGGAGAAAGTTCTATTCTCATGAGTTTTGTGTGACTTAATCTTTTTGTGTAAGAATTCTCTCTAGTGGCAAAAATTAGACTGATCAATTAGACTGGTATGTATAGGCCACTGAAGAGTTTAGATTTTGATTAAGGTACATCATTCTTAAGTAGAGAATGTGAGTCTTCCTTCATAGTGCTTCCTAATGATACACAGAAAGCTTCTTTGTGTTTTACCAGAACACAGTGAGATCTTGAAGACCTGTAACTTGGCACCTGTGACTCAGGCAGGAGGAGGGTGAGGTTTCCTCTGGCAATTGTGAGGTGATTGAGAGGCTGATTGTAAGAGGCCTCTAGGGAGCGTGGTGACCTGGAGCGTGGCGAACAGGAGCCGGCAAACAGGAGCGTGGCACAACTCTGAGGGCGTGGCAGTTTGCGTGGCAGTTTGCGCAGGCAGGGCAAGCAGGCGGGGTTGCAGGTTTCCCTGATTGTAAGGTTTGCTGTTGGTTGATTCCGGTGTTTCTGTTAGTTGGTTGGTTTTGGGGTTTCTGTATGTAATGGTTTCTACACGATCCAAAAGTGTAGTTAGTACAAGTGAATGCAACCAAATGGGACCCTCCAAAAAGGATGTTTCTGTACAGACCCATTCCTGTGTGGAGTGTTTCAGCTTATCAATGTTTTCAGGGGGTGTTGCGGAGGAAACCTGCCTGGGGTGTGAACAGGTGAATGATCTCCTTTCACTGGTGGCTGAACTTAGAGAGGAAGTTGAAAGACTAAGGAGTATCAGGGAAACTGTAAGGGAAATAGATTGGTGGAGTTCAGCCTTTCTGTCCTTGAGGGAGGCCCACCAAGAGCCAGAGGACTCCTATGCCTCCCGTTGTCAGGCAGTAGAAGGACACCTGGTAGATGAAGGGGAGTGGGAATGGGTCCCTGTTCGGGGAGGTAATAATAAAAATTCCTCCAGACCCTGATCCCCCTAGCCAGGTGCCACTTCAGAATAGGTATGAGCTCCTGGATCTAGAGAGTCAGCCAGATGATTTAGAAGAAAATTATCTGCCTCCTAATTATGATTCATCTGGAAGACAGATCACCACATCTAACATCAAAAAGAAAAGAAGGGTAGTCATAGTGGGTGACTCCCTTCTGAGGGGAACAGAAGGCCCCATATGTCGACCGGATCCATCCCACAGTAAGGTCTGCTGCTTCCCTGGGGCCCAGATAGGGAACATTACTGAGAGACTCCCTGGGCTGATTCAGCCCTCTGACTATTACCCACTGCTGATACTCCAGGCTGGCAATGATGAGATTGAAAAGAGGAGTATCAGGACAATTAAAAGGGATTTTAGGGCACTAGGTCAGATGATTAATAGGACAGGGGCACAGATAGTTTTCTCCTCAGTCCATTTGGTGGCTGAGAAGAACAGTGAAAGGAATAGAACTCACATTATCAACAAGTGGCTCAAGGGTTGGTGTTATTGGCAGATTTTTGAATTCTTTGATCATGGGGCAACTTTTATTGCACCTGGCCTGCTTAAATCAGATGGGTTCCATCTTTCTGTTAAAGGCAAAAGAATTTTAGCTAATGAACTGGCAGAACTTGTTGAGAGGGCTTTAAACTAGGTTTAAAGGGGGAAGGGGACGCAGCTGGGCTAGCTGGAAGCAGGCCCAAGGGTGACAAACCTGAGTTAGGGCTGAAATCAGCAGCCAAGCTGAAGTGCATGTATACTAATGCACGCAGCATGGGTAACAAACAAGGAGAGCTGGAAGCCATGGTGCAGCAGCGGTGCTATGATGTAGTCGCCATCATGGAAACATGGTGGGATGACTCACATAGCTGGAGCACTGCACTGGATGGCTACAAGCTCTTCAGAAGAGATAGGAAAGGGAGAAGAGGTGGAGGGGTGGCCCTTTATATTAGGGAGGGTTTTGATGCTATGATTGTTGAAATTAATGATGATGAAATTGAATGTCTGTGGGTAAGAATTAAGAGGAAGATCAGCAAGGCTGATATCTTGCTGGGAGTCTGCTATGGTCCACCCAACCAGGAAGAAGAGGTGGACAACTTATTCTATAAGCAGCTGGAGAATGTTTCAGGATCACCAGCCCTTGTTCTTGTAGGTGACTTCAACCTGCCAGACATCTGCTGGGAACTTAATACAGCAGAAAAAAGGCAGTCCAGGAAATTTTTAGAGTGTGTGGAGGACAACTTTTTGTCACAGCTGGTGGGTGAGCCCACCAGGGGAGTGACTATGTTAGATCTGTTGTTTGTAAATAGAGATGGGCTGGTGGAAGTTGTGGTGGTTGGAGTCTGGTTGGGGCACAGTGATCACGAAATTATAGAATTCTTGATAACTGGTGAAGTCAGGAGGAATATCAATAAGACTTCTACATTGGACTTTCGGAGGGCAGACTTTGGCCTATTTAGGAGGATTATCCAAAGAGTTCCTTGGGAAGCAGTCCTTAAAAACAAAGGAGTTCAGGAAAGGTGGACGTGCTTCAAAACAGAGATCTTGAAGGCACAGGAATAGACTGTCCCTGTGTGCCAAAAGAGGAGCCCAGGAGGCAAACGTCCAGCCTGGCTGGGCATGGAGGTTTTGAAGGAACTTAGGAACAAAAAGAGGATGTATCGTCTTTGGAAGGAAGGTCAGGTCTCTTGGAAAATATTTAAGGGGGCTACTAGAGCATGTAGGAAAAGAATTAGGGAAGCCAAAGCTCAGTTTGAACTTAAAATGGCAACTTCTGTAAAGGATAATAAGAAATGTTTTTACAAATATATTAATGATTAAAGGAGGGGTAAGACCAACTTTTGTCCTTTATTATATGCAGGAGGGAACTTAGTAACTGTAGATGAGGAGAAGGCAGAGGTGCTTAACGCCTTCTTTGCCTCAGTTTTTAGTGGGAAGACTAGCCTTTAGGACAATTGTCCTCTTGAGTTGGTAAATGGTGTCAGGGAGCTGAATGGTCCCCCCATTATTCAGGAGGAGGTAGTCAGAGAACTGTTGAGATGTTTGGATATTCATAAATCTATGGGCCCAGATGGGATCCATCCCAGGGTGATGAGGGAGTTGGCAGATGAGCTTGCAAAGCCACTCTCCATCACTTACCAACAGTCCTGGCTCACTGGTGAGGTTCCAGATTACTGGAAGCTGGCCAATGTGATTCCTATTCATAGAAAGGGTAGAAAGGAGGATCCTGGTAATTATAGGCCAGTTAGCCTGACCTCAGTTCCTGGTAAGGTTATGGAGCAGTTTATACTGAGTATTATCATGCAGCACTTGCAAGACGGCCAGGGTATCAGACCCAGCCAGCATGGGTTTAGGAGGGGTAGATTGTGTTTGACCAACCTGATCTCCTTTTATGACCAAGTAACCCGCCTGGTGGATGCAGGAAAGGCTGTGGATGTTGTCTATTTGGACTTCAGCAAGGCCTTTGACACTGTCTCCCACAGCATACTCCTAGATAAGCTGGCAGCCCACGGCTTGGACAGGAGCACTCTTTGCTGGGTTAGGAACTGGCTGGATGGCCAAGCCCAGAGAGTGGTGGTGAATGGTGCAGCATCCAGCTGGCAGCCAGTCACCAGTGGTGTCCCTCAGGGATCTGTGCTGGAGCCTGTTTTATTCAGTATCTTCATTGATGACATGGATGAGGGGATTGAGTCTCATTAGTAAATTTGCAGATGACACTAAGCTGGGAGCATGTGTTGATCTGTTGGAAGGTAGGAGGGCTCTGCAGAGAGACCTGGAATGGTTGGATGGATGGACAGAGTCCAATGGGATGAAGTTTATTAAGTCCAAGTGCCGAGTCCTGCATTTTGGCCTCAAAAACCCCCTGCAGCGGTATAGGCTGGGGACGGTGTGGCTGGACAGTGCCCAGGCAGAGAAGGACCTGGGGGTACTGGTCAACAGCCAGCTGAACATGAGCCAGCAGTGTGCCCTGGTGGCCAAGAAGGCCAATGGCCTCCTGGCCTGTATCAGGAACAGCGTGGCCAGCAGGAGCAGGGAGGTCATTCTTCCCTTGTACACGGCACTGGTGAGGCCGCACCTTGAGTACTGTGTCCAGTTCTGGGCCCTTTAGTTTAAGAAGGACATTGAGTGTGTCCAGAGGAGGGCAACAAAGCTGGTGAGGGGCTTGGAACACAAGCCCTATGAGGAACGACTGAGGGAGCTGGGGTTGTTTAGCCTGGAGAAAAGGAGACTCGGATGTGACCTTATCACTCTCTACAACTTCCTGAAGGGTGGTTGTAGTCAGGTGGGGGTTGGTCTCTTTCTCCGGGCAACAACTGACAGAACGAGAGGACACAGTCTCAAGCTGCATCAAGGAAAATATAAGTTGGATATTAGGAAGAAGTTTTTCACAGAGAGTGTAATAAAGTACTGGAATAGCCTGCCCGGGGAAGTGGTGGAGTCGCCATCCCTGGATGTGTTTAAAAAAAGACTGGATGTGGCACTCAGTGCCATGGTTTAGTTGAGGTGTTAGGGCATGGGTTGGACTCGATGATCTTGAAGGTTGCTTCCAACCTACTAATTCTGTGGTTGTGTGAACTTAGGGTTACAAACCTTTTGCTAGTAAAACAAACATTTGTTGATTTCTAAACCAAACTATTTTTGTATGATAAAGGTAATACTGCATTTTGTATGTGTATGTTAGTATATTAAAATAATGTTATCTTTTACTTGGTAAGGAAAAAAAAATTAACTTCTTGTTCACACTATCTTCTTTTCTATCACCTGTTACAGAACAATGACACTGAAGATGAGGAGAGATTATGGAGAGATCTTATTATGGAGAGAGTGACAAAATCTGCTGATGCTTGTCTTACTGCTATCAATATTATGACATCACCAAATATGCCCAAAGCTGTATATATTGAAGACATAATAGAAAGAGTTATTCAATACACAAAATTTCATTTGCAGAACACTCTTTATCCTCAGTATGATCCTGTGTATAGAGTGGATCCTCATGGTGGTTAGTATGCTAAATGTTTTGCATTTTGTTGTCCTATGCATATCTTGAGGTGCAGGTATTCAAGAATGGTTTTAAGAATCTTGGATCCAGAATTCAAAGCAATTATGAAAATATGAAATATTTGCTTTCCAGCTGATTTTACTAAATAGTTTTTCTTTTGTAAGAAATTTCATTTACAAAGCTGTAGTCGTTGACTTTTTTTGGAGACATTTTTTGAGGAAGATGATGAACTTTCTAATATCTGATGTGAAATACTGAAATAATTAAAGATATTTTTTATTTTCTAGGTGGTGTTTTAAGTTCAAAAGCAAAACGTGCTAAGTGTTCCACCCACAAGCAAAGAGTTATAGTGATGTTATATAACAAAGTTTGTGACATTGTCAGCAGTTTGTCAGAGTTGCTGGAGATACAGCTTCTCACTGATACAACTATTCTTCAAGTAAGTTTTATCAGAAAAATTTTTGTCTGAGAATTTTTTTTCTTTTTCCAGAGAGACTGTAGTGTAATTGTCTCAATGACATGAAATGTGAAACCGGTACGAACTTTTGAATTATTAACAGAAGTGAGTAGTTCTGTAGTAATGTTCACATCTTAAATGGCTTTTATTATACACGTATGAAAAGTTGAATCTGATTGTATTAAAATATTCTTTAATAACTTTATTTGTAAACCATCTGAATACATGTTGTTGAATACCTTACCTGATGAATGATAATCTACTTGTGAAAAAGCATAAATATCAGTTTAATAGTCGACTATACAATTACAATAACAGTTACAATAACTTCTTTCTGTTGATAGATATCATCTATGGGAATAACACCTTTCTTTGTAGAAAATGTCAGTGAACTACAGCTATGTGCCATCAAATTAGTGACTGCAGTAAGTAATTGTTAATTTGCAGTAGTTTCATTTTCTTCTGAGAGTTATTAGGGCATTTACAAAGGCTGTATTTTTGCTGGTAGAGAATTGGAGCTTAGAACTAATTTTATTCTTGCATGTTTTTAGAGTTTGGTATCATAATCTAGCAACAATATTAAAGCTACTTGAGCTCATCCCATTTGCAGAGTACTCTATAGGAAGAAATAGCCAACTTAAGCCAAGGAATTTACCTAATTTTGGTTATGCTGTTTAAAGTGTAAACACAAATCCCTTCCTCTTACTTGTTCTTTCTTGTCTTTAGAAATCTTAACAATGTGGTTTTTCTTATCTCCTTTGTTAAGATTAGAGTTTATGCAATAGTATAAGCCATAGAACTAGTAGGATAGTTTTATATAATATGTAATATAACTATATAATAGAATACGTCCTTTTCCTCAGAAGAGGTGACTGTGTGAAAAATTCATGGGGCAGATAAAATATTTTTTTTCAGGAAAACTGTAGTGCAACACACATGTGTTTGTTCAAGTGAAAGTTTTTCATCTTTGTAAGGATTATGTACTCCAGTATTTATAAAAGTAATTCTGCCTGAACAAAAGGAGAGGCAAACTATAATCCTGATCCCATAAATTGAATTAATATTTCATGTCAGGCAAATATTCAAGCTTAGTTTTCTCAAATGTGCTCTAAAACTATACATGTGTTCACATTTAATGTATGTTACCATAGACTTTTGCTCTGTACTGGTGATAGCTTAGCCTTACACTGTTTGACTTTCAGTGTATTGTACTATTGGCAGAAAAAATTAAAACGTGGTATTTTTATGAGCTATTACACATTTATGCTATTTGAAGATTTTTAAAATGCTATATTTGAAAAAGGTTTTATGTATTTTATAAAGAAATGCTTGCTTTGAAAAAACAAAGCAATGCATTTAAAACAAGGTGTGCATTAAATATAATTTATTTAAATGTCATGTAAAGAGTATGTTTCTATATATAATTTTAAAAATCTATTTTTACAGTGATATTTTATGCAACAATAAATATTTTTTAACAATTCTGTTACTGTTAAATAGGTGTTCTCCAGGTATGAAAAACATAGACAGTTAATACTAGAAGAAATTTTCACTTCCCTCGCAAGACTACCAACCAGCAAGAGGAGTTTGAGAAATTTTAGGTAAATTCTGACATAGATTGATAATTTGTAGACAGCAACATTTATAGTTTTTTAGATGTAGGATTTTAGGTTTCAATATTAACTTGTTCTTTAAAAATTTGTTACTCCATGAGCTATGTTTTGTTAGAGGTTGATATTTCAAAAGCTCTACAGTGAGAGAAGAATTGTCTAACAAATGTATTTTGTAACAATCACTTTCTTATGCCATCATATTTATGCCTGCTTCCAAAATGTCTTAGTTTGAAAGACAGGTGTCTTCCAAGGAAGGTGGGAACCTCCCTTGGAATGGAGAATATGACTCCCTTCCCTCCAAATTATTATAACTTTGAAATTAAGGGGCTTTCAGGCAAAGATATGGGAGAAGGAATAACAGTTCTTTACTAGTATGTATATGTATAACAAGGCAAACAAACAACAACAATGGTAACAACAAACAAGAACAGAAAACCCAATCAAGTCTCTTCCCTCTCTCTAGGCACTTTCCCCTTTGTTGTAGTTATGGTCACAGCCGGCAGGGGCGCTGGCAGGCTCCGGGTGGGCAGGGCAGGTGCGATGATTCTCCTGTGGCTGCAGGGGGCGCTCCGGCGCGATCTTGGTGACCACGCGGTTAATGGCGGCTTGACCGAGACGGGAAGGGATGAGAAAGGGGCTTGCTTTACAAACCCCTCAAGGCAGTCAATCCCGGTGCCTCAGCAAGATTCTCAGAAGTAGCAACTTGGAACGGCAGGAACGAGCAAAATCCCGGGGTGGTAGATGAGATGTATCAGAAACTCCGCAGCTGTAGCTGAGAACGCGGGACGTCTCGGCAGGCACTGGGTGCGGGGCTACAATGTAGCAAAAAACCTGGAGCAGTGCCAAAGAAACGGCAGGGGGGTGGGCAGCAATAGCCCGGCTCCGGAACACAGCAGGCTCCCTGGGAGGGGAAACGGGCTCGGCGATCCTGGGTTTTCCCCTGAGGTACCCGAGCAGATGGTGAGGGGTCCTTTGTTTGGTGAAGTAGGGTGTTAATGAGGTCCCAGTGCAATAGCTACTCTTAGGAGCAGAGCTCCACTCCCGGTAGAAGAAAGGCAGGAGAAGACGGAACCCCGCAGTGGTGACGAATTCTTTTCACAACGACCACAGCCTCTCTCCCCCCCAAATGCCGCGAGCACAAGAGAGATAGAAGCTGCACCCAACCCCTTTCCCCCAGCCCAATTCTAGAGGCATCTCTGCCCTTCCCAGAGAAACTCCCAGGTAAAAAAGAGAGTAGCCAGCTGGACCCCTTCCCTGATCTGTGGCCACTTCTTTTGTCTCTCTTAAGTACACGGTCGTTATTGTCTCCTAGCAACACATATGGGGCAAAATTCTTTTCGAGAAAGAAACAAGAGAACGAATCCTAAACCCCCAACACAAAATAATTGCAATATCTTATCTGTCTCACTAAGTATGTAAATGACTGTAATGTTATGAATTCAAAGGGTTTTTTCTTGGACAATTCTTTGGTTCTGTTTATATGGATTTTTATATAATGTCATTGCTAAAGCTCAATAGGAATATTCTGGCTGAATTTTTTTGAGGACATGCTTGGAGCACTCTTTCCATGAAATCAATCTAATACTCCTTTGAATGAGTCTCATTTAGAAACTACTCAGTTCACTTTAACTGTCTTTTAAGTGCTTCAGCTGGATTTCAGTGCATCTTCTGAATTATAGTATAGTTTCAGGTTAAATTAGAGAAAGAATCTGACCTGGACTGGATTTCAGTTAAAATTGAGGTTGTACACTGCAAATTATTCTAAAACATTTGTTTTTAGTGTTGATTTTGTTCCTTGCTTCCATACGTCTTTTCCCTGGAGACAGACAAGTTGTCAATGAAATAGGTTGTCTGATCCAGGGTGGATGAACAGGAAATATCCAGGAAAAGAAATTCATTGAAACCTTGAAGTTGAATTCAGCAATTCTAATGTTAACACGAATGCTTAATCCTAGTATTTCCTATTGTTTTGTTTATAGACATCAAAGAGATCTAGTAAATAAGAAGGTGTTAGCCATAGGAGCAAAAATGGTAGATATGATTTATTAAAATATGAATATCGATCTAATATCAATATCCAACTGTGACAGACAAGAAACTCTCTAACAGTTAAAGTTAGAAAGTGTATGTTTATTGTGACGCCGGGCAGCGCGTGGGATAGCTCCCTAATGTGCACTGCAAAGATCACAGGTAATTACAAAGCTTTTTATTTACAAAAATGTTGAATACACAAAATACAAATGCATATTCATTCCCCTGTCACTTCCTCTTCTCCGTATGCTAATTGACACAAAGGCTATTAAGCATGAGTAGTTTGTTCCCTGAAATGGGTCGGTGGTCCTTTTGTGAGGAGTGGCTACCAAAAAGAGGAAGTAAAGCGAGTCTTCTGAGTCTTCCTCGTTCTAAACTTTCAACCTTTTCAATGCAGATGTGATTAATGGCTGGTAGAACTCCCTGTTTCCTGTTTTCCAGGACTATTTCAGTGGGTTTCTGGAAACAGGAGGTCTGGTGTTGTATTGATTAGTTTCTCTGTTTGACAAGCAATGAGTTATTAAATCCGGGGTAGCTTATCTTAAATCCGGTTTCTTTGAACCATCCTCTAACTTTTAACTGATTTCAGCAAAGCTTATCTATTCATTTCAGTCAAATCAGCAACATCTATTGTTAACTGTAACCTTAGCTTTTCTCAAATCTTCAAAATTAGTGTCTCAGATACCCTCTGAATTGAGACCTTTACTATAAGGAAATTACTGTCTCAAGGTCATAATGACTGCACTGTTTATCTCTAGAGTCCTAGCTCTAAGTTGTTGAAGGACATTCCCTGTCTGTGGCTATAGTCATGAAGGGTGCAGCTTATCTAAAATTTTATAGGAAAATATTCTCTCTATACAAGTAGAGATAACTTCATAAAGATAATTGCAATCTGTTTTGTGTCCAGTTATTATTTTGATAATTTAGGGATAATGATGTCAGAGATTATCACCTTTTCATATTGTTTAAGGCAGCATTAAGTGATGTTGATGTACATATGGGTAGTAAACACCACACTATTTATCAGGTTAAATCACTTGGAAGGGAAGAAATGTGAGGTGGAGGGCATTCATGCTGGTCATACCAACTTAAAAGACACTCTCGCATGCTGAAGTTTATAGTCTGTTGCACTACCTGAGATTACCATAGGTGTAACTCTTGTAGAAGTCAGTCCAGGTCATGGTCACTAATTTCTTATTTAAAATTACTGCACATTTCAGATACATTAAATAATATATAAGTAATAAATTATTATTAAAAGCTTGGTCTATTTTTTAATGTTGTGTTGGAAATTGATATGGCATTATACAGAATAAGCCTATTAGTAAGTGCCTTTGCATGGATGTGTTTGAATTATTAAAGGTTTTTGAAGATTTTTCTGCTGCTGAACTTCGCAGACACTCTGATGTCCCATCTGTGAGCTGTTTCAGTTCATCTCTCTGGCCTGAGAATAATGCTTACCATTTTTATTAGACCAAATCTTTCACTGCATAAGAGAGAAGCAAATAACAAGATAAATGTGTATAACAGATTCCTAGCTTTGATTATTATTTTAGAAAGACGTTATTTAGGACAAAAAAAATCTGTTTGTTTTTGTTTTGTTTTTGTTTTGTTTTGTTTAGTTTTAGTGCTAATGCTGTCTTATTAACAGATTAAACAGCAGTGACACTGATGGAGAGCCTATGTATATTCAGATGGTAACAGCACTAGTTCTGCAGCTTATTCAGTGTGTGGTGCATTTGCCATCGACAGAAAAAGATTCTAATTCAGAGGAGGAATCAAACAAAAAAGTAAGTTTGTTTTAAAGAGCCTTATTTTTTTTTTTTTTGCTACAGGAATGACTTTGTAAGTATAATATTTTATGATGATGCTCTAGTAATCAAGCCTTTTAATTTTATGTCAGCTGTAATTATTTGATGAATGAAAAATGTTGGTCTGGAAATTATATTTCTGTGCATGCTAAAATATTACAAAAATACATCTTGTTATTTTTAGGTGGATCAAGATGTGCTTATGACTAACTCGTATGAAACAGCTATGAGAACAGCACAAAACTTCCTTTCTATTTTCCTTAAGAAGTAAGTACTGTTGCATTCTTTAGTGTATTGATGAAACCAACTCCGAATAAAATGTCACACCTTAAGGCAAACCAAACCACTTTGCAATCCTAAATGACTACTGATAAAGTTACTTATAACAATATATTTTATAGATCTCTGAGAGAGCTACCTGTCTGGAAAAAAAATTTTATGGAACAGACAGTCTGCAGAGAGTTTAAGAACACATTTAAGAATATCTGATAATTTATATAGGATCCTTTTATCAGGGATCTTTTACTCATGTGAAATGATGAAGAGAAGGTTGAGTAAAATATTTAAGTGATGAAACCAGTTTATTTCAGTCATCAAAATATGAAAACCCTAAAATTATTTTCATTTAGATAAAGTTAGGAATGTCAACAGCTCAGCAGGGGAAAAAACCCCCATACCTGAGTAACCAAAGGATTTGTAAGAAAAAGTCCTGAGATTTTTATCATGTTAATTTCTGTTGTTTAGCCAAAATGCTGTTTATGAGCTATCTAGCCATTTCTCTGCATACTTCTGGTATAAATAAAGTTAGGGATGCCACATATAGGGGAAACACTATCACGTATGTTATCTTTTTATTTTTTTTACATTCTGATGTTCCTTTCTGGAACCATAATACTGAGATGCCTTATCACTGTGAGATAAGTCAGACCAGGTTTAAGGACACATCTTCTAAATACCCCACTCTAGCTTGAGCTTTAGAATTTTACCTACTTTGTTTATTCAAGTTAATGCAGACTTTAATCAAAACATTAAATAAAAAACCTTAGGAACAAAATTCTACTACCCTGGATTAATTGCTTTACTTGCAGTGCAACTTGGAGTGATAACTGTTTAAACTATTTGTCTATAAATGGAAAAAAACAATTTTTCTGCTAATATTTTGGATTTTTTTTTAGAGTTGCATAAAACTGGTTTTCTGGCTAAAAATAAGATTAGTTCTCTTTGCATCAGAAGAAAAGCTTAAATGGCTCTTAAATTCACTTACAAACATGCATTTTGATTTAAACAGATGTGGCAGTAAACAAGGGGAAGAAGATTACAGACCACTGTTTGAGAACTTTATTCAAGATCTTCTTTCCACAGTCAATAAACCAGAATGGCCAGCTGCAGAGTTGCTACTTAGCTTATTAGGAAGGCTATTGGTAAGGGATACTTGTTCTTAACTATTATATTAATTTATTCCTTATTACAATGACACTTGTTTATTTCAGCTCAAACTATTACAGGAGTGTTTTTTGATTGTTGACATGCATGCAGCATGTAAGGATATTCTTACATTTATCACTATTACATAATGCATAGAAAATAAAATTTAGATCAGAAGATCATTGATATGGAACCTAGTAAAGATCATATGTATACAGTTTCTCATGAATGTCCTCCATTTTCCACATTAAAAAATGCCATTCTATAGCATCTAATAAGTTTAGATATTCATAAAACCATAGAATATGCTTAGCTAGAAGGGACCCACAAGGATTATTGAGTCTAACTCCTGGCCCTGCACAGAACACCTCAACAATCTCACCCTGTGCATGAGAGTGTTGTCCAAACACTCCTTGAGCTCTGGCAGCCCTGGGGCTATGACCACTGCCCTGGGGAGCCTGTTCAGTGCCTGACCACCCTCTGTGTGAAGAACCTTTTCCTGATATCCAACCTAAACTTCCCTAACACAGCTCCAGCCATTCCCTCAGGTCCTGTCACTGGTCACCAGAGAGATCAGTGTCTGCCCATCCACTGCCCCTCAAGGAAGTTGTAGACCACAATGAGGTCTGACCTCAGTCTCCTCCAGGCTGAACAGACCAAATTCCCTCAGTCACTCTCTATGGGTTTCCCTGTAAACCCTTCACCATCTTCATCACCCTCCTTTGGATGCTATCCAGTAGTTTCATTCAATTTCATTGGCAATAAAGTCAGACTAATACCTGTAATTATTCATAGAATCATAGAATGGTTTGGGTTGGAAGGGACTTTAAAGTTCATCTCATTCCATGCCCCTGCAGTGGACAGGTAGGGACACCTTTCACTAGACCAGGTTGCTCTAAGCCCCACCCAACCTGGCCTTGAACACTTCCAGGGATGGGGCAGCCACAGCTTCTCAGGGCAACCTGTTCCAGGGCCTCACCACCCTCACAGGGAAAAATTTCTTACCAATATCCCATCTAACCCTGCCCTCTGGCAGTGGGAAGCCATTCCGCCTTGTCCTGTTACTCCATGCCCTTGCAAATAGTCCCTCGCCAGCTTTCTTATAGGCCCCCTTCAGGCACTGGAAGGTTCTCTAAGGTCTTATGGACATTCAGGTTCCTCAGGTGGTCATGAGCCTGATCTTCACTTAGAGTGGGAGGGACTTTGCTCTCCCAGTCCCATACTTCTCTGGACTATTCCTTTAGCACAGAACCTGAAAACAGTTAAGTATTTTGGTCTTTTACAAGTTTGATCTTAAAGTAAGTGGTACATTTACTTACAGATTGTGACATTTTACAGAATGTGAATATTTTCATAGTAATGTTTTTTGAGAGTTGTTCGTCAGTATTACAATGCAATTAATACAGTAATTTGAGCTTTTTATTTGGAAAATATTTTATGGTCATGTTCCTGGTAAAATGTAGCTTTCTTTACACATGTGAATAATGAGGAAGATGTATAATGGTGCTATGATATTGCAAAGGATATCTGCTCTACTAGATGTCTGGTTTATTTTAGTTTTTTAAATATATATATATTTATAACAGGCGTATTTGTAAAGCAAAAAACTCAGTAAAAGAAAAAACATTGTAATGTAAGGACTGTATCTGTGATATAATAGTAAATTACATAACTTTAGGCAGCATGGAAAATAGGTGGACTTTTTAATAAGGTCAAACTATCTTGTAAGAAGAATCTCAGTTGCAGAAATAAATACTATTTAAAACAGCTTATTCTGCTTTTCTTAGGTTCACCAGTTCAGTAACAAATCTACAGAAATGGCATTGAGAGTTGCATCGCTTGACTATCTCGGAACTGTAGCTGCAAGACTCAGGAAAGATGCAGTCACTAGCAAAATGGATCAAGGTTCTATAGCCAGAATACTCAAACAGGTGTGTGAAAGATCCCATGCCAGTTGGACTGACATGTATCTATTTAAAAGCCTAAACATTTTAAAGATGTGTGAAAAAGTGGCATTATGGGGAATGAGTTTTCATTGTTGTTCAGATTTTTGAATCAAATATACTCAATTTATAAGTATCACATTTGTTAATTTATGTCTTTCTCACACCATCTTCCTAGTGATCATTTTAAGTGGTTAATTAAAATGGTAAAACAATTTTTCTGGTGAGGATATAGATGAAATAATGGAGTGACAGTTGGATTATATCTTAAGAGGCTTTAAAATATATATATGTGTGTATGCATGTATATGCATTTGCTATTGCAAAATGGTAATTGAGCTATGGCACTCATATAGAGACTTTTGAGAGTTAACCTATTAGGCCTATAAGGTTAGTTTTTATGTGATGGAACTGGTATTAGTTGTGTGTGGGGAGGGGTTTTTATTTTTGTCTTTTTTTTTTTTTTTTTTACTGGAATTGCATATGTCTTTCATTAGAGAATACATATTTGCATTTCTGCTAATGCTCCTTATCAAAATGTCTCCAAATCTGCAAGGTTGGCAGCAATTAACAAAGCAGTGTGTGCATTTGGGCTCTCTATAGTACATTAAGAAAATCTTGGGCCTTATGGGTCTTTTTAAAAATGTGAACTTTTACATTTCTTATGGATGCAATACTTTTCTTTCTGAATTACTAATTGTTCACAGCATGATGAGATCTAAAGTTGAGTAGTCATATCAAGTTGGTTTCCCTGAAAAGACTCCAGATATATATTTTATGATGACTATTAGACTTATTTTGAAGGTAAAACTCGTGCAATTTATAGACATTCAGATAAAGAATCAAAATTCATCTACTCCTTCATGAGGCTGATACTTCCCATAACTTCTGTCAATTGGAATATTTTGCTATGTATAGTGTCAAATCTTTATGTTCATGGCTTATAATAATTTATACTTCTATGTGCTAAGGGGTTGTAATTCTCCATTTGCAGTGATTTTGACAATTGTACATTAGACTTCATAGGGAAATATTTTAGAAGAATCCTTTTCTCTTTCCTTATCTCCAGAAATTATATAATAGTATTGCAATCTATTCTAAAAAGATATGTACCTGAGTGGTGACCTGAATTTTTCTATTTGTTTGGAGTTTTTTATAGGATCAGACTAACTAGGCATTGGAATCCGCAGAAAATAAAATAGCTGTGGGCAATTGAGTGCTAAAAGCTTTTTTCAGTTACTCAGGAAGCTTAACATAAATGATGGCATTGTGAAAAGTGTATACTATACAGTACAATCACTCAGGGTAGACTGTGTTGTTTATAAGCATGATTTGTAACATAAGAACAAATAACTACATGAAAATGTGTACATGATACCTAAGCTTCACTTTGTTGCTCAAATGGCAAGAAAATAAGAGCCATTGGTAGACATATTCAGCTTTAGTCATTACAAATATCTTTATTATTTTCATTCAGAAATGAACTTATATCTCTACAGATTTTTCTTTCCTGTTGAATTGAATACCTAGGCTGTTGGATATTTCCTTCTACCCTCTGATATCATTACCAGGATAATCCCCAATGATGGATGAATGCTTATTACTGACTATTGTGGTTTGGACTCATGAACTGTATGATTAGATTTAGGGGAAAATCTATTCTGTTTTGACATTTTTAAACAGATTTTTTTCATAGAAATCTGTCAGGTTATCAAGTTGATTTGAATGCTTGTGCATACTTTTCATTAATTTATCTCTTGATATGCTGATCTTGTGGACTTGTAATTTTACCTTTTTCCATTTGCTGTTGTTTGCAAGCCACATTAAGTGCTACATTTGTGACAAGATTCTCAATCAATGCTGTTCATACAGAAGTTTATGGTTAAAAGTTACAGGTTTTATTGCCGAAGAAGAAAAATGTTTTGTACCTGAAGAGGTTTAAGCCAGAAATTATTCTTCTACTATTATTATCAATATTGGATATGATTTGTTGTGGGCTTCACAGTTTCTTTTTGTTTGTTCTGGGTTTTTTTAGTTTTTAAAATAGTTAGGCAGTTAAGGTTCATCAAGCAACTTTCAGCCTTTTTATCCACAGAATTTAACATTGGTTGAAGGCCAGACTTTCAAATCACAATTTGCATGTCATAGGGTGCCAAATATAAGTTAATAAACCTATATTAATATTATGTCTACTGTAGATGTGTTTTGAATTCTTGAAATCATTAATTTGAGGGGGAAAAAACCCTTTTTTTCTGCTGTAGTATCAGCAATTGCAAGGACCTGCACATTTCAGTATAGTACTAAGGAAAAGAGTGTTTTATGGTTTTGAGTTTATGCTGTCTTGTAGGTGTTGAGAAAGTTAGTTTCTGATTCATTAACAAGTTAATTGATACTGATTTGATCTCTAACCCCTATATGGGGAAAAGTACATTGTCTGATGGTCATATACAAAATCATTGTTCAATTTACATAGGCTAGAACTAGTTAAGAGATCAGGGTATACATATTTCCTATAAAATAGCCTCTTGTAAAAATATTCTGTTTTTAACATTCATACAGTTTAGATATTTACAAATCTGATGCATAGTTCTCAGAATAATATTTCATATGTAATCCTTTTTGTGCATCTTAAAAGTGCTTCACAGGAAAATTAATTTTACCCTGTTCTGTAGATAGACTTTATGCACTAAGTGGAATTTTTATAAGATGTATGTTTGTTCTCAAGGTTTTTGACCTGATAGAAACTTAATTGAGTCTCAGAGAGTATGATTCTTTAGTGCTAGAGCTCAGGGATGTTTGGGAATAACCTCTGTAAATTCTTTGCTAAATGAATTGAGCATACTTGCTGCACTTTGTATCGATGCTTTAAACCTGAAAACAGTTATACCAAATATTTTTCAGAGGGATAAGTTATTTTTATTTCTTTGACGTTTCCCATATGTTTTTACTGTTGTCTGTTTCATATTTATGTTCATTTGACTTTTTTGCCTTTTATCCTTTGTTCACCTGTGAAGTCATTGTTTCAGTGTTTATTTTGTTGAGAGAGCTAATGATGCCTTTTATAGGTTAAATCTTTTTTCAGTCTACTATGTGTGATTTCAGCCCTTTGTTTTTCCTTGGGAACAGAGGGTCTTCACACAAGATCATAGAATAAAAATTAATCAAATCAGTCAGTCTGTTTTAAAACAAGTCTTAATTCTGCTGTTAATCTTTTTTGATTTTGGAGCTACAGTCTAATTTGGCTGTCTCTATAAAGTTTAGAAGTAATTGATTTAAAAACTGTTAGTTGTATTGATAATTGCAGAACATTAACTTCAGTGTATTTTATATGTGGACATTCAGATTTTCAGATGATAATCACCACTGTGCAATATTCTATTTTAAAACTATCTTTCTATTTCTGATAGGTTTCAGGAGAAGATGAAATTCAACAGCTGCAAAAGGCTTTGCTAGATTATCTGGATGAGAACACAGAAACTGATGCATCATTAGTGGTAAATTTTCGCTTTCTGATGTCAAATTTATTTAAAAATAATTTTAGTAACATGCACTGAATAAAATGATTTTTGGTTGTGCATATTAGAGATTCAGTTAAATTGTCATCCTAATGTTTAATGTAGATTGTGTTTTCTGAAATATGGTTGATACATTAAACTCGATCTCATATATCTGTTAATTTCACTCTTCTACATCTGTTGTTTTTGTTTTCTGTGTATCCTGCTGTATTTCTCCAGTTTTCTCGGAAGTTTTATATAGCTCAGTGGTTCCGTGATACAACTATGGAGACAGAGAAAGCAATTAAATCTCAGAAGGATGAGGATTCATCTGAAGGAACTCATCATGCAAAAGATGTTGAGACCACAGGGCAGATCATGCATAGAGCGGAAAGTCGCAAAACATTTCTTCGCAGCATCATTAAAACTACTCCATCTCAGTTCAGTACATTAAAGTACGTTTGAGCACCACTGCTTTATTAACCATGCATTTGACACTTTTTATCATTTTTGATAAACATGTCCTAATTAAAACATTGAATTTGTTGCAGAATGAATTCTGATACTGTGGACTATGAAGATGCATGTTTGATCGTTCGCTACTTGGCCTCTATGAGGCCATTTGCCCAGAGCTTTGATATTTATTTGACACAGGTAAACTGTGCTGGAAATCTTAGTAGAGTGAAATGCAGTTCATTTCTGATTCCAAATGCTTTTGTGGTAGTGTGTCATATCTGTTCATTGTCGAGCACGGGTACTTAACAGGCCATGATAACACTATGTGCTTTCTGTATTAATCACATAAGTGCTTATATTTCTTTTTCTGTAATACATTTTATATTTCATATTGTACATACATTATTTTATTTGTCCATGGATGTAGATGGCAAAATCAATATCTTAGATGTACACAGTAAAAAAAAGTTGCAAAATGTTGAAATCTCTTTTACAGTTTCTGCCAGATGCGTGCTCATCTGGTGATATTAACTCATTAAATTGATCTTAATTTGAAAATAGAAGCCAGCTTAGCTACTTGCTTGCAGTCCATGTTACTGTCACTTTGGAAGTTGTTGTTTAACCAGTGTGTTTTCTTTCCTTTTTCTGGGAGAAGAGCACTAACATGTTATCATGGCAACGTTTGGACTCCGGTACTGGTTTGGTTTAGCTTAGTTTAGGTTCTGTTACTTATAGTGATCTGCATAGAGCCATTCTTAAAATGATAGTGCCTAAATCCACCTCTTCCATTGAAAGAACTATGATGAAAGCCACAACTGAATGGCAGAAGTAGAGTTTAAAATGAAGGGACTTCTTACTTTATTTACTTCATTTGCATGTTATTTTGCTGCATTGTTGCCTGTTAAACAGTTTGCTACCTTCCGAAAGCAAATGAATCTTTGGTTTTTTTCTCTTATTAGATTCTGCGTGTACTTGGTGAAAATGCAATTGCTGTTCGAACAAAAGCCATGAAGTGTCTGTCTGAGGTTGTTGCTGTAGACCCCAGTATTCTAGCCAGGGTAAAAAAGTCTGAAATATCCATCATGTATATGCATTCTTCTGTCACACTTAAAAGAAATCTTTAATTCTTATTTTGGATTTGTGTTTAATTTGTTCATTTTTAGCTGGATATGCAACGAGGAGTTCATGGGCGGCTAATGGATAACTCCACTAGTGTAAGAGAAGCAGCTGTGGAGCTTCTTGGCCGATTTGTGCTCTGTCGTCCTCAGCTTGCTGAGCAGTATTATGATATGCTGATTGAAAGAATATTGGTACGGTGACTTATTTATGATAAGTGTCATTGGGAAATTTGTTTTCAAATGAGTTTAGATGTTTAACAATATGGAATGATGATTCCAAGAGTAAATTATATGTTATTATTTTAATGGGGTGTATCATGCTTTTAAGACCAACCTTCTAAAATGCACTGCTTGTCTTCAGTGAGACTTTGTTACATCATCGTGGTTTCACCCCAGCCAGCAGCCAAGCCCCATGCAGCCACTTCCTCACACCCCCACCATCAGGATTGGGGAGAGAATAGAAAGGGTAAAAGGCAGAAAACTCCTGGGTTGAGAGAAAGACAGTTTAACAAGGAAAGCAAAAGCATCACACAAGCAAAGCAAAACAAGGAATTCATTGAGCCCTTCCCAAGGGCAGACAGGTGTTCAGACACCTCCAGAGTTGGGCCTCATCCTGTGGAACGGTGACTTGGGAAGACAAACACCATCACTCTAAGTGTCCTTCCCTTCCTCCTTCTTCCCCCCACTTTACATACTGAGCATGTCATATGGTCTGGAATATTCCTTGGGTCAGCTGGGGTCACCTGTTCCAGTTGTGTCCCCTCCCAGCCTCCTATGCACCCCCAGCCCCCTCCCCATCATACAAGGAGCAGAAAAGGCCTTGGCTCTGTGCAAGCTCAGCAATAACAAAAACATCTCTGTATTATCAACTCTGTGTTCAGCACAAACCCCAACACAGCCCAATGCCAGCCACTAGGAAGAAAATTAATTCTACCCCAGCCAGAACCAACATATACATTAATAAGTAAATATACATAGAAAGTCGTACTGCAACAAAACCAGGATTATATTCCTTTTGGTTCCTTTACTGAGGCACAGATTAGATGAAATGAGGAATTTTGCCACATCTCTGAAGTCACAGCTGTGGGTTATTGAGGTCAGTTCAGTAGTGTGGGTGATGGAAAAAGTCTACAACACAGTAATTTAAAGTTGCCATTTGTAATCCAAAAGAAAAATAACTACTTTCGTTTTTTATGCTATGTTTTAGTGCTTTAAAAGGCTTTTTATTTGAGTTTCTGTATAAAAGTGGGTTTTGGCTGGATGTTCAGACAAAATACAGTGTTAATTTAACTGTAAGATAACACCAGCTTTTAGCATTCATGTTAGGTTTTTAGTCAAATACTACTCATTTGCTATAGTTACATGATAAAACATGTTTGTAAAGTGTTTTGGAGATGTCCATATGAGCATGCATAAAGACGCTCATCCTGGCATTTAGATTAAACATATATAGAATTAAGTCATATGAAATGAAGCTACTCATCCTTCTCCTTAGATGAAGCCTAGGAAAATGGAAAATATTTGCTGCACATATCATCCATAAGCTTTATTCAAAGGCTTTTGAAGTATTACAGTCCAGATTTACAAAGTGTCTTGTGTGTTTATGAACAGTAGCTAAAGCATCATCGCATCTAGCTTGTAAGATCTTGAATTAACAAGTGGCATTATACATTTACAACATCATGACTTCCTAATTGGGATGATATAAATGAAGTGTTTCAATGTTTTGAGGAGTCAGCCCAAACCTTTAGAATTGTTGCAAATAAAGTTATGCTGACCTTTCGTATAAATATACTCCAGAATATTTTAGCTGTGTTTTCTGAATCCATTTTTCAGGTCAGATTGTGTAATATTCAAATATAATTTATATAATACATTAGCTAATATGTCTGATTTATTTTCAAGAGCATAATGTTTTTCTCCTCACAGGATACTGGTATCAGTGTCAGAAAAAGAGTCATAAAGATACTTAGGGATATCTGCATTGAACAACCAACATTTCCCAAAATTACTGAGATGTGTGTAAAAATGATTCGGAGAGTCAATGATGAAGAAGGCATTAAGGTAGAATGAATCATATGCTTCAGGGTTTAAATTATCATAATTGGTTTCTATATTTTGACATAAAAATAATAAATATTTCATTGCTCCTTTGTAATTTTTATTATTTTTATTGATTTTTATTTTTTAAGAGCAAATAGTGTTCTACATTACTGTCTGACTTGATCTTCTTTTCTTTCTTCTATTTTCTTCAAGTTCTTGCTGACAATCAAAGGATTTTAAAAAGTTATTATCTAGAGTTTTGGGATTTTTTCTCTTTGCAAGTATTGTCTCTGATACTTTTCATTTCTAACAAGTAAAATTAGTATGTAAAATTACTTTCTGAAAACAAAATAAACCTTAAGTCTAAATTAAGTACTTGATGTTAGTATATGCCAGATTTATAAGTTCTGTGTATAAAAAATATAAAGTCTTAATCTTTGAAAATTTTGCATTAATTCTGAATGTTTAATGAATCAGTTATTCCCCCTAAAATGTTACTTATGTGATCATATTCTAATCTTTATGTGATATATATTGAGAAGGGCAAAATCCTAAGATTATGTGTTGAATCATAAACCTCACACTGATGTTTTTTGTTTGATTTGGTAAAAAGAATTTTAAAATTGTTGGGTAATTAAGAATACACCTGTAATAATTTTGTTTCACACTTTCAGTGGGATTTGAAATCTGCAACTTTAAAGCTGCAACATATAATTTTTACCACTTGAGATATGTTAATGCCAAGTGGCTTTCAGATAAGACTGTTAATCAAGAAGTAGATGAACAGCTGGAACTAAGGTGCTGCTAGGAAAGGAGGATGACCTTTCCCTTGCCTTTCCAACAACCTCATAAAGATGAGGCAGTATCTGCAATGTATTTTAAGTCTCCATGGATGAGGAATGCTTCCTACAAGCATATGCTTTATAAGTAATTTCAGAATAGTTCACTTTCTTTCCATTCCATCTTTTCCTCTATAGAAAAACATTGTAAGGGAACCAACTTCCTATGTTTAGGTAGAGAGGCTTGACTTCTCTCTCTCCCTTGGCTTGTCACAGCTGTTCTGAAAATGCACAAGTAATCTACAATTGCTGCTAATTCTGCTGTAGAAATTGTAGTGTTGTGTCCAGTTGTCAGCTTTTCAGGGGTACTATGCTTTCCTGAGGAATGCAAATTAGTGCAGGAAAATGGTAACTCCATTTCCTGTAGCATCATTTCCTAGTGATCATTTTAGTGAAGCTTGCTTAGAGACCACTATAACTGCTGTAATAGTAATCTGGGTCTATCTAATAACATTCTCTACAACAGTATCACGTAGGTTGAATAATTCCTTATGGAAGTGCACATACTGTCAAAAAATTGATTGTATGGATGTATTAGTAATAATACCTATGTGCCAAGGTAAAATTATTTATTTCTGCTAATTTTTTTTCCTTCAGAAATTAGTGAATGAGACATTCCAGAAGCTCTGGTTCACTCCAACTCTACATCATGACAAAGAAGCAATGACTAGGAAAATACTAAACATCACTGATGTGGTATGTTAAACAAATTTTCATTAAGTTGCATGTAAAATATCATTATGTTTTTAGTATCTTTGGAATATTGTCTGTAGTCTTTTAGAAATGCACAAGTAATTTAATTATCTGAATAATTTCTTTATATATCTCCTGACATTGAATGCGTGCTAGAATTATTAATCTGATGGAACAGACTATAGGAAACTTTAAATGCTCACTAATCTGCTTGCAGTGAAATCTGAGACCACATTATATTCAGGTTGTGAAAAATACTTGTTCAGTTAAAACACCACAAGTTTCTATTATATTTAACATTTTCCAGGAAATGCTAGTAGCAGCATATAATTAAGCCTAACTAAGAAGTTGTCTCTTAAAAGAAAAATTTCCTCAATTGATAACATTTATTCTGAAAGGTTATCAAGCTGTTTCAACATACGCAAGGTCATGTTCTCACCCAAGGTAAACTAGTATCTGCATAATGTTATCTACTTTTTAGGAGCAGCAAATTAAATTGTATGTCTCAAAAATCTGTTTCACATAAAATGCTTTTACATTTGTAGTGAAAATGTATTGTGTAAAGCCACTGTATTGAAAAGGTATTTTTATATCAATTATACCAAGATGTAAATATCAAAATACTCTCCTCATGACTTAAAAATTAGTTTAAACTGCTTTTTAATATTTTTACTAAATTGTAGTGTATTGTGCATTTTTCCAGAATGACCAGTCAGTTTATTTGACTTCAGTTTAATTCTCAGTTCTCCTGCCAATTCTTTATTGGAGCATCTGTGAGCTGTTCCTGAAACATGATACCAGTGAAGGCTTAGTTTGTTTATATAAAAATATGTACATGCATATATATACACACACGCGTTCATTTTTAATATGTCAGTCTTGTATTTGTGCTTTAATCTGTACAAAATTTTGTTCTATTAACCCAAAATTTGGTTGTCATTAGAGGTAGCAATCTCCAGTAAAATGTGTAGGCCTTGTGTTGTATGGGATACAAATTCTGAGATCACTTAAATGGTGAGAACTGTTTTTCAAATGCAGGAAAAAGTTTCTGGTCTCCAAAGAAATTTTACCAAATATTTAGGAAAAAATATCTGTGCGTGTTTACTGATCTTTTAAGATGGCATCTGTATTAAAGTATTTTTTCTTCAGATGCCTTTTTTAACCAATTTATTCTCAAAACTACTTTTAGGTTGCAGCTTGTAGAGATACAGGCTATGATTGGTTTGAACAGCTTCTTCAAAATGTAAGTAATGAATTTTGAATGTATGGCACAATCATTGTAAGAATTTTAAAATTTCTTTTCGTAGTAAAACATATTGAAGGGAGACTGCAAGACCAGTCCTTTACAGTAAAGAAATTCAATCCATACCCTTTAAACATCTGACCTTTCTTTAATTCTCCATTGGTGTAACTTTCTTTGTCTCCAACATTATTTTCTTTCTTTCCATGTACTTGTTATAAAAATACTTCCCTTTTCATTTTGGGGAGGGTTTTCGTTTGTGTTTTTTAATTTCATAGTCTTTTAAATAATGAGTGACATAACATGAAGTCCACAGCTATGATATATAATTCTGAAATGTGGCTTCTAGTGTAATGTAGATTTTTTTAAATGGTGGATAAGTGTATTTTCACATCCAGTGTATTTGTTACACAGTTTATAGAAGCAGTGAATCATCAGCCCATAGCTTACTTCCATATTATATTTTACTCTGATTTTTCTGAGAAATGAGCTTGATTTGTTTATATGTCTTAGCCTGTGTTATCTTTCTCCTCTACAACTCATATGCATTTGTTAATTTTCAAGTAAAATTAACAACAGTATGCATGGGAGAATTAGAGGTCTCCAAAAATTTTACTTTAGCCTCAAGTGCCATGAAAATAAGTAGCGAAGTAAATGAAAGTGCCTCTTAATGCCTGCACTGAATAAAAAGCTATAATACAGGCTCAATTAAATTACCTGATTGAAATGTTCATAGAACTATGTTTCACCTTAGTTTGAATTTTTTTTTGGTGCCAAAAAACATTACTTTTGTAGTTTTTCCTAACTGTTTTTAAAAACCATCTAGCTCCTGTTAGTTACTGCTGGCAATTATGACTACATTATTGTTTTCTGTATTATTTCATTAATGCAAAAATCATTTGAACTTTGTCTTTTTGTCACAGGTATTTTTTTTTCTTTTGCATTTTGGTTTGATTTTTTCTTGCTTCCCTTAATTTTTTCTTCACCATGTAACTTTTATGGAGAAGTTAAATACTTTTGTAATGCAAAATCCTTGTGTATCTGTAGTAATTGTTATTAAACCAGTACATATCCAATGTAAATAAATGCACCTTGAATACTAGATAATTTTCTGTTTCATCTGCTATAGCTGTTAAAGTCAGAAGAGGATGCCTCATATAAACCTGTGAAGAAAGCCTGTACTCAACTTGTTGACAATTTGGTTGAGCACATTCTTAAATATGAAGAATCCTTGTCAGGTAATAGTGTTTACAACCCGGTAGCTTCTTTGAATTTTATCATACTGTAACAGTGATGGTTCAAATTACTACTGTTAAAAGTTACTGTTACAGAATTCCTATTACAAACCTGATGGTAATGAGTTATTGCATTTATTTTGATTATGAACCTTTGAGCACTGTGTAATAATAAAACTTCCCTAATTTTCTCTAGCTAATCACAATAGAGCTAATTTTAAAACAACTTGTTCAAAGTTTTAGATCACTAAAAACAAAACAAATGTGTCAAGCTTTATTTGTATTAATACATTCTACAGTTGTAATAGGAATCACTGGCTAGGCCAGTGTTCTGTGTACAGTAATTAGGTTAAAAACTAGTGATATCTTTGAAGCATCTTTGCTTCTTATTTTACTTATGTTGTGATCACACACAAATGTTAGCACATTATGTTCTAATCTAATAAGAATATTCTGTATTGATCTTGAAAGATATGTTATGAAAGAAATATTCATATGATGTTTTGGCCATATGTTTTTGATTGCTCAAACATTACTTTGTGTATTTTCTAATTTTTTTGCAGATTCTGACAACAAAGGTGTGAATTCTGGTCGCTTGGTTGCTTGCATAACCACTTTGTTCTTATTCAGCAAAATCAGGCCCCAGCTAATGGTCAAACATGCCATGACCATGCAGCCATACCTGACCACTAAATGTAGTGTAAGTAGAGAAATTTAGAAAATCAATCTTTTCTTTTTCCCAGATAATTAAACATGGAAATTAATGGCTGTCTTGTATGCTTGATGAAATTGAAGGTAGGAAAAGAGAAATAAAAATTATGTTTCTATGATTCATGATCATATCTTCTGAAGATAATTGGTCCTTTTATGATCTCTGTAGCTTCCAAGATGCTGTTCCTCACCCTCTGCCATCACATTTTACACTCAAATGAAACTGAAACCTGTGCTGCTTCTTTCCCTTAAAGACTAAAACAGTTTTCCACCTGTTATGAAATAATTTCTTAAAATTGTTTTATTTTATAGTCACAGTCTTAAAAGGAGTTAAGATTTAACATATGAATCTTAAGACTAAAGGTATGGTTTCATAAGATAGAGTGACCTAACATATAGCATAAATATTACAAGGAAAATGTCCTGCTTTATCCTCTTCAGCAGTTCACCTCTCTCTACCCTAGCTCTGGTGTTTTTGTATTTCTCTGTAAGACAGTTTAGCTCACAGAAATGATAGAGAGCTACAGTGGTGAATCCCCTCAGTCTGGGAAAATGGCCCTCTCCTCTGAAACATTACATTGCTTTCTGCCATTTTGATTAGCACAGTTGGCTCAGTGAAGGTTGTGATGAACCCCTTGTCTGGCAGGAGCAGAGCAGGATCATGCAGCCATGGCTCAAGGAAGAGCTTGACTGAGTGGAGGGCAGCAATCCATTACATTAGGTCAGCTGCACAGGGAAGAGCAGTCCTGAGAATGCTTGTTATCAGCTTAGCTTCCAGGTATAGCCTAGAATTTTACAGTTTCAGCCCTAGAGCATTCTCTAGGCATACCTACAACAGACGTAGAGCTGCTTCTGATCAAACAGTATAGGAAAAGGTTGTCTGATTATTTACTTGCTGCCAATACCTGTTGCCAGGTGTGCATTCTCTACTATGCATGTCAGGAAGAGTTCCTAAATTTGTTTTAAGACTCAAAAAAATTTTCATGACCAAAAGTTTTCAGGTCTGTCACAGACTTGATGATAGGTGAACTCTGCTTCTACAGATTTCTTTTTACAAAAATTCTGTAGAAAACAAGAACTTGCTTTCAAAATAATATATAACTTAAAAGTATATGTAAACTATATATTCTTTTAAATCTATACCAAATAACTTACAAAATATACATAATTGTATCATACTATTATGCAATTGTATTATATGAATATGTATCATATATGTATTGCATAATACATATTAATAATACTTAGCTTTTAGGTAACACAACTAGGAATGTTAAATGCTATAAATGCTGTTGTTTCAGACCCAGAATGATTTCATGGTGATCTGTAATGTTGCAAAAATCTTAGAACTTGTAGTGCCACTAATGGAACACCCAAGTGAGACATTTCTTGCCACTATTGAGGAAGACCTCATGAAACTCATCATCAAATATGGCATGACAGTAAGCTTTTAATTACTACTTTTTTTTTTATTCCATTTCACATTGTGAAATACATAGTTTTGGTTTAAAGAAAGTCTGTCTTCATTATGAAGATACCTTTTGAGCCATGAAAAATCAATGTTCTTGGTTTACTTGTGTTTGTATGTGTTGTTGCTATATTTTAACAATTATAAATTTGGGCATGTTTTCAGAGCAGTCTAGGAGATGGACATTACATCTGTTACATCATTACTTTTAGTTCTACATACCTTTTTCCTGCATAACATCACAAAAGTCTCAGGTTTAAATTCTAAATATATAACTCATTTGTTCTTGCTTGCACCTAGGTTGTTCAGCATTGTGTGAGCTGTCTTGGGGCTGTTGTGAACAAGGTCACTCAGAACTATAAATTTGTGTGGGCCTGTTTTAATAGATACTATGGTAAGTAAAATCACAACATGTAATTGTCACTCTTCAGTTTTGCCTACAAATCTTATCTTAGGGATACATCATGATTAAATACTGTGATCATGATTAAATACTGTGATCAAAACTTTTATCTTACTCTAGGTGCACTTTCAAAATTAAAAAGCCAACACCAAGAAGACCCCAACAGTACAATACTTACTGCCAATAAACCAGCACTCCTTAGATCACTTTTCACTGTTGGAGCACTGTGTCGGCATTTTGATTTTGATCAGGAAGATTTTAAGGGCAACAGTAAGGTAAAATAACTTGTATTCACTTTCCATGTCTTATATATATTGAATGCTCCTCTTCAATTTGAGAGCACAGTATTCCTAGGCCCTCAAAGCTATGCATTTCTTCATAATGTATATGATATAGTTTTTTGGGTTGTAAATACATGATTTTGCAAAGACAATGCAATAAGATTTTGTTTCTCAATTTTGATCCATATGCTTTTTATAAGAGATTAAAAATATCTGTTTCATCTTCAAATAGCTATTATTTGTGTTTTAATTTCTTCAGGTTAACATTAAGGATAAAGTACTTGAACTGCTGATGTATTTTACAAAGCATTCAGATGAAGAAGTACAGACAAAAGCCATTATTGGACTTGGTAAGAAATATTAATAATTTTTATTATTCTGCTGTAGTAGAAACCCATGCATTTATTTGTGTAGTGGCAGGGAAGTTTGTTTAAAATCAAAGTTCACCACGTTTTATTTGAAACCTGGCTATAGAAATGTAGTCAAAGGGATACTTGGAAGTTGCATACTTCTGCAGCAGAGTGGATACTTTTGACAGTGAATGGATTTTGATGTATGACCAAGTCTTAAAAAGCATCAAGTTTCCAAAGTAAATGGAGATGGGGTTTTTTTCCCCACATGCAAATATGTTGTAACTCCAAATGTTGTTTTTCAGTCCTCAAGGTATGGGTAAAGAATAACTAGAAAAAATTATGGAAAAACTTTGAGAATTTTAAGTGTAGGGCCAGAAATTCCACAGGAGTTGAGGAAACACTGTCAGTTTATACCAACTGGGGGATGCTCTGTGAAATTTCACAAGGCATTGAGAGTATGCCATAGTCTAAATATTACAGTTTATTTGGGGTCTTTGGCAGTATTTCAGTTTTAAATAGATTCTTTGTTTGAAGGCATTAGTGTAGTATCTCAGTGATTTGCAGTAATACATGAACTGCCACTGAGTGGTGTGTATCATGTTCACCCTCTGCTCAAGGACCAAAACTGTATATGTAAGAGCATCTTGTTTGGACAGACAGGCCTTGGTTTCTGGAAGAGTTCAGTTCATGGTTATGGCTTAGTCTAAAGAAAGTTGACTCCTATGTGTGTGAGCTTGCATTGTATGGTTTAACTGTGTATAAGAATTTTCCTCCTTATGCTGCTGTTTAGGTAGCTTTTTAGATATCCTGGTACAGTTCAGGCTAGGGAAGACTGAGGATAAGGACTGAGACTGAATCTTGATTTGATATTCTGTGAGGAAACCATGGCAGACAGCTGAGTGGGATTAATGGCTTTCGATTTGCCTCTGTTGCAGGAACAGTGTTATGGCGTTAACAACTAGCTGGAGGTTTTTATAGGCATTGTACCAAGATGCACAACACTTACTGTAGTCCATTCTAATTGTTCTATACAAAATATTGCACGTGGGATAGGGGCTGCCTTCCTAACCATAGACATGATTGCTTTACTCATGGAGGCTGAGTGTTGCATTCATCAGAAATGTTCCTGAATTACAGACTGAACTGTGATCAGTTTGGGGAAGAGGAGAAAACAGGAGTGGCTATCAGTAGGCATTCTTCAGATTTTTTTATTCTTTTTTCTCTGCCTGTAAACATGTCAATCTTTATCTTAATTAAACCTCAGACAACTGTTTTCAGTGATATATTAGTCTCATCTAAGTACTGGTTCCACTTTGAAGGTAGCTGCTTGGGTGTACAGAGATGTAGTAGGCAGAGCAAAGTTCTATTTTACAGGCTGGTAATTGAGTCAAGTTGTCAAATCCATTCAACATTTATGTGCAGCAATAAGATGAAAATTACTAACAAGCTAATTCAACATTTATACACAGTGAAGGCATCAAATGAAGAGTGTGTACTTTCCTATTGGTAATTATTAGTGTGTCCTTACAGTAAGGACACTCAACAGTTTTAACCTTTGCTTTGGGATGTGTCACTGCTGTTGAGAGACTGAGTTTAACCATAAGGTTAATGGTTATGGTTATGCTTCTCTTCCAGATGTGTACTTGCAAGGCAGGTTGAGGATAAAAAATTTTGTTAGTATCTAACAAGTAATGCCTTACTCAGCCACGTTCAGTGCTTAAACTGAACAGAGTAAAAACAAAGGTATGAAGAGAAGTGTGAGAGCAGCCCCAAGATGTGAAGTCAGTCCTTAAAAGAACACAGCAGTTGCCTTTTTTCATCCCCTATGACAAATTCTTATGCCAAGTAAAATTTCTTCCCTGCTTACAGAGGATGGAAAAATAATTATTTCCCTAAGAGTACTGGTGGTTTTAGATTCTTTTAAATAAGTGAATGAATGAAAGAAAGAGTTATGGATTGTTACACATACATGCAAGTGCTTTCAATTTTCAAAATTAAACTTAAATGGGTTGGACTTTCTTAGAGGTGGTCAAGTTATAAACAATATACACCTGTATAGAGTGGACAGATATACTACCTACTTCAAAGAGGAGCATCATTCCTTTTTCTTTCACCTCTTTCCCCTCCATCTCCCCTGCCTTCTTTCCTCTTCCTGTTTTGAAATTGAAACGAGATCTTAAATGCACTGAGGTCTTGCCCTAGACTTAGCCTTTACCTACACTGTCATTTCTCTGTGCACAGAGCCACTTTTAAAAACCTGACTCAGTCTTCCCTTTGTTACATCCACTTTTATGCATTGCTTTCACATAATTTTATTTGCTTTCATTTTTCCCCCATTCTTCTTTTATGTTTATGTTTTTTGTGTGTTCATTCAGAATCTTAGTTTCCTATGGTCGTGAAAAATACACTAATGTTTGCTTTTCCCACAGTCTTAAAAAATTAATCAAGTAGTTAAATATAGTTTAAATTGGGAAGTTATGTTCCCATTACCATTTTTTATGATACTGTCTAAGAGTCTATTGGCAGCACTCCTAAATCTACATGTGATCTAAAATTATATGTGCTGTTACTTATTTATATCAAACTTTTTATGAAATAAAGGCTTCCCTGACTAAGAATAACCAGTTCTTTGTCAAGGGTAAGGCTGCAGCTAAAAGCGGTTTTATAGTCTGTATCTTCTAACAGATGTAGTCTTGGGAATGCTTCACATAATTTTCAAGACATGACCTTAATAAGTATATGAATAATAACAGTGAGAGATCTAAATTTTATTTTATTATGTTCACTATGATGCCTTGGGAAGGCTGACCTGGAACAGACTGAACAGAGCTAGAGAATAAAGGAGATATTTATTGAAAGGCCTTTAAGGGTACACTTTGGGCAGCACAAGAGCCTGACCAGGGCTACATCCAAGATAGTCTTAAAATGGTCACAAAAATGGATGACCGGTCACGAGGTCTTACACTTATAAGTTTTGGTTCATTTGCATATTGGGGTTTAATTGTCCAGTTACAGCTTCAGGTTGTGAGGTCTCATCCTTCTTGTTTCTCTCTTCAGTCCACCGTTGTTTATGCTGTTGGGCCGAAAGTTGTACTTGTTGTCCTTAGTCTTCAGCAGGAAAAGGATTTGTTTTGTCTACCTACTTTGTGAAGAGAGCTTACTGGCACTTAATATGAGGCTCAGAACTACACCTAAACTGCATAGAATCTGAAAAACATGAAAGCTAAAACTTAAGGGATCATTTCCCCCCTTTAGAGGCTTGACAAGGCCTTTTCCTTGTCAAGTCTCTATTCGAAATATCTACTAATAATAGGTATTCAATAACAAATAACTATCTAACAATAGTAAACAACTAACAATAATAAACATCTAACAATAGATAATCTAATAACAGTAAACATCTAACAACAGTAAATATCTAATAATAGATAAATATCTAGCAATAATAATAATAAACAGTAATAAACATCTAACAGTAGTAATGTCTTGTACAGTTAGGTATCATGCAAAGAAGAATAATGATTATTGTGAACAGTGTTTTAGGTACAGAGGAGAAATCATTTAAAGCATGTTTTCATCTGCATCAGTCTGTTTTTACAGTTGTTTCAGGAGCAGAAGCTTTCTTAACTCTGGAGTAGTGAATCCAGGGTCCTTTGCCAGTGATTTTGACTGTAGTGAGGGTGGTCAGCAGAACTATATTCTTTCTTTTAAGATTTTATTTTTTAAATACTCAGTATGTTTATCCATTTTTCCACATTTTCTCGGTCTCTATATGAATAACTCTTTATAGCTTCAGCACAAAGTTTTTCTCCAAATGTATTAGTAAAACAATGAGTAATTTTTTAGCAATGTTCCTCCCTTGCTCTTGGGAGACCTCCTAGTCATTGAGATGCAGACTTGTACACTGGACATGCTTCCAGACCTATATAACTCTTAGTTCAACTACCCTGGGTCGGGACTCCATCTTTATCTATCAGATAGATAATAGAACTCCTTATAAACTTAGAATGGTGTCCATATGAAAAAGCAATACTGTTTGTTAGTACAACACTTGGGAGGAGATAAATTTCATACTTCTGTTTTGGAGAAAGACTTAAGAAGCAGAAATACAATTTCTAGTTAATAACATGGAACATTTCCTCTTTTCTTCCACCCTTAGGATTTGCATTTATACAACATCCAAGTTTAATGTTCGAACAGGAAGTGAAGACCCTGTACAACAGCATTCTTTCAGACAAGAACTGTTCAGTAAACTTAAAAATCCAGGTGTTAAAAAACCTCCAGACCTACTTGCAGGAGGAGGATACACGTATGCAGCAGGCAGACAGAGACTGTAAGTGCTGAGTTCTGTGCTGAGGCAGGCAAAATCTAACTTTCTTGCATACAATTACTATATACATGAACTGAGTAATTTAAGATTGTTATCTAATTAGTAATTTTGTACACAAGATATCTTAAAATAATTTTTAAAAATTCATTATGTGCATAGGTATACTGACACGTGTAGCTTATTATTTACTTTCAGGATGTATAAATCCTGAAAGCAATCCAGAATACATAATTGCTGTAATGATGGTAGTAATACTTTTTATCTATCAAAATATTCTCTAAGGTTAATTAGCAGATACAAAATAAGAAATTGTAAAAAATAAAACCTTTATCAAGGAACGAGACTTTATTTGTGTGACTTTAATTTCTTAAGTGTATTTACTATCAGACTGTTCTATGTTTCATGTGATCATAAACCCATTCTAAGATGGCTGAAATGTCTTTGTATTATAAAGCTTAAATATAAGTATGCATCAAATAATAGCAAACTAAATGATTATACTGTGGTGAGTGTGCTAATGCTTTCATCCTTTTTACAGGGAAAAAAGTAGCAAAGCAGGAAGACCTGAAAGAAATGGGTGATATTTCCTCAGGGATGAGTAGTTCCATCATGCAGCTATATCTCAAACAGGTCCTTGAGGCTTTCTTTCATACGCAGTCTAGTGTACGCCACTTTGCTCTAAATGTCATTGCACTGACATTAAACCAGGGTCTCATCCATCCTGTTCAGGTATGGTAACCTTTTGTGATGTTTGGGGTTTTTTTGGTCTTCAGGTTTCAGAGCTTTTTACACTTACTAGATAAATTTTTAATTTTTCTCTTGCAGTTATGTTACAGTAATCTCTTATTGTAGCAAGGGGCCTTTACAGAAAGCATATTTTGAAATTTAAATTCAAAATGCTGTATTTTCTTGTCTTTGGGTCAAGATCTAAAAGCCCAGCCAGTGCCTAAAGTGCATGTGCAAATAAATGTACATTAGAGCATATTTCTGTTATGAATTTCAGGTGTATGCCAAGTTCTTTTCTTTAATTCTTTATCCTGAAAACTGTGACAGTTTGCCTCCACCTCAATTCCCATGTCCTCCAAACACTATGGAATTCCAGAGTCGATGTCAGAACTTCAGTTATCATCTCCACTCTTCTTTGCTTACATAATATTTTTGTAATTATTTGTTTATAACACAGCCATTGTGCGTGTTCAGTCATAACTGGTGGTGTGTGGTTTGGTTTTTTTTTAAATGGTATTTTTTGTAGTGTAAATTGACTTTAGAGTTTGAGAGAACTGGAAATACTACCTGAAACCTCACATAACTTCTATCATTTATAATGCCTCTGAGTCTCAATGGACATCAGTGACCCGTGGTGTACCTCAGGGGTCTGTATTGGGACCAGTGTTATTTAATATCTTCATTAATGACACAAAGGGATCGAGGGCACCTTCAGCAGGTTTGCAGATGACATGAAGCTGAGTGGTGCAGGTGACTCGCCTGAAGGACAGGGCCATTCAGAGGGACCTGGACAAGCGTGAGAAGTGGCTCGTTGGAATCTCATGAGGTTTAACAAGGCCAAGTGCTGGTGCTGCACCTTGGTCGGGCAATCCCTAGGATCAGTCCAGGCTGGGGGATGAACAGATTGAGAGCAGCCCTGGGGAGAGAGATGTAGGGGTGCTGGTTGGTGAGAGGCTGGACATCCCCCATCCGTGTGTGCTGGCACCCAGAAACCCCCTGTGGACTAGGCTGATCCCACAGTGTGGGGAGCAGAGGAGGAGGGAATTCTGTCCCTCTGCTCTGGTGAGACCCCCACCTGCAGTGCTGCCTCCAGCTCTGGGGTCCTTAGCAGAGAAAGGACATCAACCTGTGGAAGCAAGTCCAGAGGAGGCACCAAAATGATCAGAGGGATTGAGTACTTCTGCTATGAGGGAAGCCTGAGAGAATTGGGATTGTTCAGCCTGGAGAAGAGAAGCTTTGGGGTGACCTAATTGTGAATTTCCAGGACCTGAAGGGAGCCAACAAGAAAGATGGAGAGGGACTTTTTACAAGAGCATGTAGTGAAAGGATGAGGGGAAATGGCTTCAAACTGACAGGGAGTAGGATTAGATTAGATATTAGGAAGAAATTCTTCCCTATGAGGATGGTGAGGCCCTGGCACAGGTTGCCCAGAGAAGCTGTGGCTGCCCCATCCCTGGAAGTGCTCAAGGCCAGGTTGAATGGGGCTTGGAACAACCTGGTCTAGTGGAAGATGTCCCTGCCCATTGCAGGGGGTTGGAACTAGATGATCTTTAAGTTCCTTTCCAAACCAAACCATTCTATGATTCTATGATAACACTGGTCTTTTGTGTATTTTGTACTATTTGCTTGAAAAAAGTAGTCAGGTAGTAAGTTGCATAAAGCTTCCTATTCTAGTTTCTGCAGTAGTCAGAATATAACATAAACAACACTGTAATAAAAGAGCAAGAGTGAGAAAGAAGAGATAGAATGACTAAATAATAATTTCATTTGTTTTTTTTCAAGTGTGTGCCATACTTAATTGCTATGGGCACAGACCCAGAGCCCTCTATGCGAAACAAAGCCGACCAGCAATTGGTGGAAATAGACAAAAAATATGCTGGATTCATTCACGTAAGTAATTCTAACTTATCGTTTTACAAAATACTGTTATGTTCTCTAGTGACAACACTTGGATAGGCCTCAGCTGCAGAAAAATAATATAAAAAATAAATAATAATGATAACTCTAACCAGTTGTAAAGAAGATCCCAACTCTTTAACCTGTTTGGAGATTTCTGTTTGTAGAAATAGAAAGGATATAATAATTTAAAGCATCTCTTCCAGTCTAAAAATTCCTTTAATTTATAATCCACGGTAGTGTTTTCCTCACTGAATAGTATGTTAAGAGTATTTATTTGATAAGGGGTAAGGACAACTGTTTCATAATGTTTAGCAATGATTTTCCTGTATTAACAGAGAGCACTTTGTAAAAGTAGAGGTCAGTATATATGTATTAGAATGTTAAGACATCAATGCTTTATAAATTGTAATCTAAGCAGAAGGCACATAGGAAGGTTTTAAGAACTGAGGGATCTTGCTGAAAGGAAAATCTGAGGGCTAAATGAAGACTTGTGGAGTTGTGGCATAGTGACAATAGTTCTGCTAAAGATCTGAAACTGAGTTGCAGCACCCCTTCCTTATTTCAGAAGGCCCCAGTCTTAGTTCAGTGTGTGTACTACATTGTGGGACTTTATAAATCTAATTGTATTCCACTGAAATTTGAGCATTGCACTGTTCATGGCAACCAAAGAGATACCTAACTGAAGTCAGACCTCATCACAGTCTACAACTCCCTCATGAGGGGAAGAAGAGAGGCAGACACTGATCTCTTTCTGACCAGTGACTGGACTCAAGAGAACAGCTGGAGCTGTGTCAGGGGAGGTTTAGGTTGGATATCAGGAAAAGGTTCTTTACCCAGAGGCTGGTCGGGCACTGGAACAGGCTCCACTGGGAACTGGTCACACCACCAAACCTGACAGAGTTTAAGAAGCATTTGGACAACACTCTTGGCACATGGTGTGATTCTTGGGGATAGTGCTGTGCATGGCCAGGAATTGGACTCAATGATCCTTGTGAGTCCCTTCCAACTCAGCATATTCTGTGATTCTGTGAATAAAGTGGTGATTGGTGGCCGTCTTGCCCACAGCAACCACTGAGCAATTGAGTTTAAATTCTCTGTTGCCAGGAGGAAAAGTGCCAGCAAAACCTCAACTCTAGTCATTAGGAGAGAAAAATTCAGGCTGCTCAGGGAATTAGCATGTACAGTCTCCTGGGAAAATACTTTTGCAGGTGCTGGGTCCATCAGTGCTGGTCACTTTTTAAACATATCCTAAGGGCACAGGAGCAGGAAATTCACAGATGTCAGAAGTCAGGCAGGCAAGGCAGAAGGCCAGCTTGACTGAACAGGGATCTTCTCTTGGAAATAAGGCAAAAAAGGAAGGTGTGTGCCCAGTGGAAGCAAGGTCAGGTGGAATAGGAAGAATAGAGATGCTGCTGCCACTGGAGGGAGAAAATCTGTGTGGCCAAAGCTCGACTGGAGTTAGAGCCAGACAGTTGTGCTGATTCTGGCTGGGGTAGAGTTAATTTTCTTCCTAGTGGCTGGCATTGGGCTGTGTTGGGGTTTGTGCTGAACACAGAGTTGATAATACAGAGATGTTTTTGTTATTGCTGAGCTTGCACAGAGCCAAGGCCTTTTCTGCTCCTTGTATGCTGGGGAGGGGGCTGGGGGTGCATGGGAGGTTGGGAGGGAACACAGCTGGAACAGGTGACCCCAGCTGACCCAAGGAATATTCCAGACCATATGACATCATGCTCAGTATGTAAAGTGAGGGGAAGAAGCAGGAAGGGGAGGACACTTAGAGTGATGATGTTTGTCTTCCCAAGTCACCGTTCCACAGGATAGGGTCCTGCTCTGGAGGTGGCTGAACACCTGCCTGCCCTTGGGAAGGGCTCAATGAATTCCTTGTTTTGCTTTGCTTGTGTGTGATGCTTTTGCTTTCCTTGTTAAACTGTCTTTCTCTCAACCCAGGAGTTTTCTGCCTTTTACCCTTCTGATTGTCCTTCCCATTCCACCCGGGTGGGGGTAGAGAGAGAGGATGGTTTAGCAAGCAGCTACGTGGTACTTAGTTTCCAGCTGGACTTAAACCACGATTGTGGGGGACAATAAAAAGAGCCTTTTTAAATATGTCAGTAGTAAATGGCAGTGCAAAAATGACATTGGCCTATTTCAGGATTAGAATGGCCACCTCACAAACAGGGACATGGACAAGACAGAGATGTTTACTGCTTTCTTTGCCTCCTTTTTCAACACCAATGACAAACCAAAGGGATCCCAGTGCCCTGAGCTGGAGGACCATGACTGTGAGAATGATCAAATCCCAGTCAGCCCTGAAAATGTGTGGATTCTGGTGTTCCAGCTGGATCCCTATAAGTCTATGGGGCCTGATGGGATTCATCCCAGGCTACTCAGAGCTGCTGATGTGATCACAAAACCTCTCTCAATGATTTTTGAGTGGTCTTGGGAATCTGGAGAGGCACTAGCTGACTGGAAGCTGGGAAATGGTGTCCCGATTTTCAAGAAGGGCAAGAAGGAGGCCTCCAGTCTTGCCTGTCAGTCTCGCTTCAGTGCCTGGTAGAGTTATGGAGGAGATTATTCTGGGAGGTATTGAAAAACACCTGAAAGACAATGCAGTCATTGGTCACAGTGTCTTGGTTTGAAAGACGGGTATCTGCTAGGGAGGGGCAAGACCTCCCTAGAGATGGAGAATTCAAATCCCCTCCCTCCAAATTATTCTAATTTAGAAAATTAAAGGGGCTTTCAGGCAGAGGTATGGGGATAGGAATAACAGTTCTTTACTAGTATATATGCCAAAACAAACAAACAACTACAGCATTAATAATAAACAGAACCAGGAACCTCGACGGCTTTCTTTCACAAAGCCCAGGGCAGTTTGATCTCGGTGCCCCTGCGGGACTCCGAGAAACCAAGCTGGAAGGGTGGAAAGTCCTGGGCTGGTGGATGAGATCAGATGCACTGCGCTGGTAGCTGGAGAGGCAGGGATGTCCCGGCAGGGCTGGGCAGTGCAGGGCTACAGAGTGGCAGGAAAGCCTCAAAGCTCCGAAGAAGCAGCAGCGGTGGGGGCAGGGCCGGCCAAGCAGGGCAGGAGAAGGCGAGCTCAGGATTCCAGGGTACACGAGCAGATGATGGTAGATTTCCCAGGATGAGATGGAGTGATGACCATGAACTCTTCCTGCAGCAATCAGCCGCCTGACCGTCCTCCCCAATGCCGAGAGCAAGAGAGAGCAACTGCCCCCCCAGCTCTTTTACCTTTCCCAAAGCTCCCGTTATCTCGCCCCTCTGAGGGAAACTCCCAGAGACCCAAAAACAATAGGTTAGCCTGGTGATACAATCTCCTTTGGCCACTTCTTTGTTTCAAAGACTCAGCAATTTATCTCCTAGCAACTTATGGGGAAAAAATTCTATAAGAAAAGGAAAAAAAAAAACAACAAACAAATCTAACCCCCAACACACAGACAGCACAGCTTCATGAGGGGAAAGTCCTGCTTATCAAACCTGATTTCCTTTTATGACAAGGTAGCCCACTTGGTTAACCCACCTGGTTGATCAAGGGCAGCCAGTTGATATAATATTTTTGGATTTCAGTAAAAGTTTTGGTACTGTCTCTCCCAGGATCCTTCTGAATAAACTGTCCAGCCCCCAGCTGGATAAACACATCATGTGATGAGTGAGCAACTGGCTCATGGGTCAGGCACAAAGGGTTATAGTGAATGGAGTGACATCAGACTGGCGACCTGTCACTACTGACATTCTGTGGGACTCTGTCCTTGGCCCTGTGCTCTTCAACATCTTCATTAATGACCTGGACGCAGTACTGGAAGGGATATTGAGCAAGATCGCAGACAATACAAAACTGGGAGGAGCTATTCACTCCCTTGAAGGCATGGAGGTCCTGTAGAGAGACCTTGAGCAATTAAAGGACTGGGCAATCACCAACCATATGAAGTTTAACAAGGGCAAGTGCCAGATTCTTCTCCTGGGATGAGGCAACCATGGATGTACAGACAGATTGGGGAATGAGAGGCTGGAGAGCAGCTGTGGGAAGGGACCTGAGGGTCTTGGTCAGTGACGAGTTGAATATGAGTCAGCAGTGCCCTGGCAGCCAGGAGGGCCAACCGTTTCCTGGGATGCATCAGGCACAGCATCACCAGCAAGTCAAGGGAGGGGATTGTCCCCCTCTGCTCTAAACTGGGGTAACCTCATCTTAAGTCCTGGGGGCAGTTTTGGTCACCACAATATAAGGATATAAAGCTATTAGAGACTATCCAAAGGAGGGCACAAGGATGGTGAAGGGCCTTGAGGGGAAGCCATATGAGGAGCAGCTGAAGGCACTTGGTCTGTTCAGCTGGAGGAGACTGAGGGGAGACGACATTGCACTCTACAACTTCCTCATGAAGGAAAGAGGAGGGGCAAACACTGATCTCTTCTCTGTGGTGAGCAGTGACAGGACCCAAGGGAATAGCTGGAGTTTTGTCAGGAGAGGGTTAGGTTGGATAGTAGGAAAAGATTCTTCACCTGGAGGGTGGTCAGGCACTGAACAGGCTCCCCAGAGCAGTGGTCATGGCCCCAATGCTACCAGAGCTCAAGAACTGTTTAGACAAACTATCAGGCACAGTGTGGGATTGTTGGCATGTCCTGTGCAGGGCCAGGAGGTGGACTTGATGATCCTTGTGAGTCTCTTCCAATTCAGGATATTCTATGAATCTATGATTCTTGAAAATTGTTTAAATTTGGGTAGCTGGCTATAGTCGGTAAACACATCATCTATATGTTTCTAATAGAAGTTATTTTGAAAGCAGTTCTCAGTACATTTTGATCTCTACCACAAATTCTGTTTTAATTTGTATGCTTACTCAAAAGGCAGTAGTGCACCTCAGTGCGTGTTTAAAAGTTAAACTTCAGATGAGGAACCACTGAAAGGGAAAAAAGATTAAAAAATAGAAATTTCTGTTGACAGGCACGTGTTTAATTTCCACTTTCAGTGTTACTGCTTGAAAGCAATGATTTAAATGAAAATAAGTACTTTTCCATTTCAGATGAAAGCAGTGGCTGGTATGAAGATGTCTTACCAGGTACAACAGGCAATCAATACCTGCCCACAGGATCCTGTAAGAGGTTTTAGACATGATGAATCATCCAATGCATTGTGTTCACACCTATACTCCATGATTCGAGGGAACCGTCAACACAGACGAGCATTTCTAATTTCCTTACTCAACCTCTTTGATGATACTGCAGTAAGCACCACATTTCCTTCACTTATAAAGAAAATAAAATATATAATTACAAGCTTAAATTCTCCTTTTGCAATATATTTTTATGACATAATTATTGATAGCTTTATTTCCCTAAGGTACTTTGTTTTGCTTTATAATATAAAGTATTTACCTAATAGAATGCATTAGTCACTTTTGCATCATTCAGTACCTTTGTGTACTCAGTTTGGGTTGTTTAGGAATTGTAACCATTTCCATAAAATGCAATCCCACAAGGAATAATGTATCTTTAGGTATGACTAAATTTTGCGCATATATATATGTTGTTTAGAGTGCATTTGAGGGGAATGTAGAATAAAATTTGTGATTTTTTTTTTGTTTTAAACTGTTAGGAACACAGGATAAGTGTATAATAAGATATTTGTATGTATATTTATATGTACTTTTTTTTACTTCCAGAAAACAGAGGTGAATATGCTCTTGTACATAGCAGACAATCTAGCCTGTTTTCCTTATCAAACACAGGAAGAGCCACTGTTTATAATGCATCATATAGACATTACACTATCAGTTTCTGGTAGCAACCTACTACAGTCATTTAAAGAGGTATGTGCATTTATATTTTAGTATATTTATTATGGTGGCAGCATAAGCTTCTATATAATTTGGTCGATTTTTCAGTGAATATAGTACCATTATTATGATATGGACCAGTATTGTTAGTTTGTAACTGGTAGTTAAAAAACAAACAACCCTTTCTATTCTGACCTGTATCTGGTACACGCTAGTTAAAAACTTTCCTTCTATTGCTGCTTATGTTATTAAAAAAGAATTACCATTTTTGAGATATTAAATCTGTATAATTCCCTAATATTACTGAATTAATTTGAATTAATATTAATTGCATGCATAATTTTAATAACAGAATTCCATTTACTTTTTCTTTTGTTGTCAAGTAGCTGATGGCAGTTCCATGTGTGTCACCTAGGAGAATTTAAATATATTATTTATTGCAAGAATAGAGTGTGCAATATGTCTTCTCTTAAGGTAGCATATAAGAACCCAAATAATGGTATAGTATCTGTTTCTATGGCAATACACAACCCTGTAAGAAAAAGACCTTTGTTTCTTGTGCTGTGTCCAGTTTTGGGCTGCTTAGGACAGGAGAGACATGGAGCTCCTGGAATGAGTCCAGCAGAGGCTATGAGGAGGATGATTATGGGACTGGAGTACCTCTCTTATGAGGAAAAGCTGAGGGAGTTGGGGCTGTTCAGCCTCAAGAGGAGTCATCTGTCAGAGGACCTTATCCATGTCTGTCAGTGACTGCAGAGAGGGGTCAGAGATTGGGCCAGGCTCAGCTCAGTGGGGCCCAGCAATGGGACAACAGGAATGGGCAGGAACTGATGCCCAGGAAGTTCCACCTGAACACGAGGAAGAACTACTCTGTGTAGTGACCGAGCACTGGAACAGATTGCCCAGAGAGGGTGTAGAGTCTCCCTCGCTGGAGATATTCCAGACCCATCTGAACACAGTCTTGTGCCATGTGCTCTGGGATGACCCTGCTGGAACAGGGAGGTGGGACCAGATGACCCACCATGGTCCCTTCCAACCTGACACATTCTGTGATTCTGTGATTCTTAAAAACTTTGATGTCTTCATTTCCTGGACAACTTTAACAGTAGAAGGTCCAAACTTTCAGGAAATAAACCCATTTCTAGAATTTCCAGTCTGACTAGTAAGTACAAGTCAGAGTTGATTTCTGCAAAGTACACTGCTTTGAATTCTCACCCTACCAAAGTCAATTTTTAATCTGCTAGAAAGAGACAGCACATTCTTTAGATGGGGGACCAGAATGTAGAGGATGAGATCCTACTTGGGACACCTTAAATTCTGTGTTATGAAAAAGTACACTATGTGCAGTAATAATGCAGATATGAAATTCTGTAGCTCTACAAGTAGTGGAACTGAATGTTATTAATACTGTACATGCTGATTTGAGGGGCTCTCTGGTCAGCAGTGTAATTAGTGTCATAGGATTTTAACAGAGACCAGGATTAAAACCACCTTGGATTAGTTTGTACCAAGGTACATATGGAAATATATGTAACATGCAAAAGTTCTATTCAGGTGAAACAAAAATGAATTTTTCTTCCTAATTTATTGTATCTGGCTTTTACTTCATTTTACTGTCTCCGATATCAAACTTGAGCAGTCTTTTTAAGAATAACATGCCAGTGGAGTACTTCTTGCTTCAGTTCTTCCTGTAACCACCTTGCAAAAAAGTGGACTTTGGATCAATTTTTCAGGGATCTTGAGTTATAATTCAGCATCTTTTTTGTCATAAATAATTTTAATCTTTGAATATAAAGTTATGAATATCAAGTTATGAATTAATAACATTGTTCAGGGAATTCTTCCTAATTTAAGTCAATAATGATTTTTGAAAGATTTTTTTAGAAATGTACATGATGGTGCTTATCCTAATTTTGGAATGTGTGTTAACTTCTCTGTCTCGCAGTCTATGGTGAAAGACAAAAAAAAGGAAAGAAAGCCTTCATCAGACGAGGAGACTGAGAGTGACAGTAACAGTGGTAGTGAGAGCAAAAGTGAGGAGGAAGCTTCTAAGCCTCGGAGGTTACGGAAACGAGTAAACTCTGATTCAGATTCTGATGAAGAAAATGATATAAATGCCGTGATGAAATGTTTACCAGAAAATTCAGCTCCTTTAATTGAATTTGCAAATGTCTCCCAAGGCATATTATTACTTTTGATGCTGAAACAGCATTTAAAGAACCTCTGTGGATTCTCTGATAGGTAAGGATATTTAGACAATAGGCCATCTCGTTATCTCATGAGTTCTTTGTAAGGATTAAGTTTGGAAGAAGTTGGATGGGGGTATTTAGTTGATTGTTAGTAATTGTTTCAGCAATAGATTTGAATAAGACAAAAACATAAATAGAATAGGTTGAATGTAATGAAACTGGGTTAGAAAAAGTAATGATTTCATTTCTTACCAGGAGGTCTATTATATACAGAATGGTTAAAATATAACTACTTATACTGAATATTTTTAAAAGCTTTTCCTTGAAATTGTTTTGGACTTTCCTGAAAAGCTCTTTCTTCCCTTTTGTTCTTTTTAAACAGTAAAATTCAGAAATATTCTCCATCTGAATCTGCAAAAGTGTATGATAAAGCTATAAACAGGAAGACAGGAGTGCATTTCCATCCAAAACAAACTCTGGATTTTTTACGGAGTGATATGGCTAATTCTAAGATCACCGAAGAAGTGAAGAGGAGTATAGTAAAACAGTACTTAGATGTAAGTAAAGTTGCTTTGCAGAAAATCTGAAATCCTTTCAAACTAGGTAACAGTGTAAACTTGAAAGTAGATACTGATGTATTGGAAGAACATTTCAAAATGTTAAGTTTCTGGTAATCTTATGTGATTGATATATGATAACTCACAATTTCCTTTCAGGATGTTTAGCAGTATTACCTTTCAAAGTATTCTAATAAATTTAAACACCATAAAAATTATTTTCAACTGAAGGATATTCATCTTCGCAGAGTATTTTCTAATTTCTGGAATCCATCTTGTATAACTTTACCATATGACTTGTTCACTTTATCCCTGACTCTTTCTGTCATAGGAACAGACTAGATCTAGTGTACTTACCCTTTTTCTTTTTTTTTTTCCAATTCTTTAAAATATTAACTAGAGAAAACTTGCAATTTTGAAAGCACAGGAAGAAAGCTTTTACATAAATACTAGAAAATGAAAGTAAAATGTTTGTAGAACAAAATATAAACTGTTGAAGATTGAAGTTTTCTGCCATTTGTTTTACACTTTCTTTACCTTTTCATTTGTTTTTTTTATTTAATGTAGTGTGATATGAAGGTCTGTTTTTAAAGTTTGAATGTAAACTGATCTGGTTTGGGGGGGGTTTATTTAATAGTTCAAGCTCCTTATGGAACACTTGGATCCTGATGAAGAGGAAGAAGATGGAGAGGTGTCAGCTAGCACAAATGCTCGGAACAAAGCAATTACCTCACTTCTTGGAGGAGGCAGCCCTAAAAACAATGCAGCTGAGACAGAGGATGATGAAAGTGATGGGGAGGATAGAGGAGGAGGCACTTCAGGGGTGAGGCGGAGGAGGAGTCAACGTATTTCACAGCGTATTACGTAAAATTATTTTTATGCAATTATAAATGTCAGTCTATTATATTAAATGTACACCGAGTAATGTAATCGACATGAAAGAAAGCATTTTGTAGATAGAGATTCTCTACTTAACCATTTATACAACTTTTGTAGAAAGTTTAACAGAAAAAAATAAAAAAACACACTAGAAAATGAGATTTATCCCATATAAAAATTTATTAATTTTCCTTTGGAATGTACTGTGTGTTATCCTTTTTATTGTTGCCAAGTTTTTATGTAGCTTTATGATTCGTGTGTATATATAATTTTATATATCAATAAGAGATAAAGACACGGGTACAAATTAAGAGTATGTGGTTTTACAAGGATATGTTAACCCCTTGGCGCTGGCGGTCGCGGTGTGTCTCATTGCCGGCAATGGAATGTGTGCCGGGGAATCCCAACTCCCGGCGTCAAGGGATTAAAAGCAATAAAAGCAATAATTTCACTAAAGTTCTTTTGTGTAACACTTGGTCTTTTTTCCCCCCAATGTTTTAGTCATTGAGAAGGTCAAAACGAAATTCAGACTCTACAGAGTTGGCAGCACAGATGAATGAAAGTGTTGATGTCATGGATGTCATCGCTATTTGCTGTCCAAAGTACAAAGACCGACCACAAATTGCAAGAGTAGTACAGAAAACCAGCAATGGCTTCAGTGTTCAGTGGATGGCAGGCTCCTACAGTGGCTCCTGGACTGAGGCTAAGCGCCGTGATGGCCGCAAACTGGTGCCTTGGGTAGACACTATTAAAGAGTCAGACATTATTTACAAAAAAATTGCTCTAACGAGTGCTAATAAGCTGACTAATAAAGTTGTTCAAAATTTACGATCGCTGTATGCTGCCAAGGATGGAACTTCCAGCTAATGAATTTGTAAACACAGCCAAATTTACAGGAATTGAAATAACAGAAAAACTTGAGATATCAACTTTCTGGCAAAAAAAAAAAAAAAAATCAGTTAAATGAAGAGTAAGAATGGAACCTGGGACGCAGGAAAAAAGAAGGAAATATTTGGTAAACATTTATGTGGGAGCTTCCTTCGCTGTTGTGCAGCAGAAACTTCTCAGTTCATTTTTACTCCCACTGTATTATAGTTTAAAATTTGTTTATACCTTGAAAAAACCTTTCTGTTAAAAAATAAACAAGTGAATGTTGGAAATTAGTCTGTTAATGTTCTTAATAAAGTGTTCTTGGAGTTTAACCTAGCAGCGGATGGCTTTCTTTAGCGTAGCCCAGTTTCCAGGGAAGCATTGTTTTTACAGGCTGTAAAGTGGCAGAATCTCCCGGATCTATAATTTTTCTGTTGAAGAAAACAAAAAACAAACAAAAAACCCAAACAAACAAACAAACAAAAAACGCATGCAGTATCTATGACCTATCTGCAGGAGGAGTTTTTGTAAATGTAGATTTTGATGTATTAGGTCACCCTGAAATAATACAAGAAAAGGGATCCCCAGCAAATCTGGTGGAATGAATACTGCAATAAATTTTTTTACTTCTCTTTGTTACTTGTCTGTTTCCATTTGAATTTCTTATTGTAAAGATCTGTTTAAATCCATTTATATTATTTTGCAGTCTTTTATGTAAAATTTACTATATTAGTGGTTTTCAAAACAAGACATAAAATATTGTTTAAACAGTTTTATAAGCTTTCTGAATAATTGGTATCTTTTTTTTTTTATCCCTTAAAGGGTGTAAACACAAGTTAACTCCAGGGGTTTATTGTATCCTGCAGTATTTAGTATTAACTATATGATTTAGCACTGTGCCAAACACTTTTTCAAGAGTACATTTTGATATAAAAAGAAAATATAGTTTATTCCTTGTATGCTTCAATTTCTTTTTAATGCTGTCCAAATGTTAATTTATGATAGTTTAAATTTGGGGGAAGCTGAATGACATTTTGCTTGGGCTAACTGGCCGTGTATGCATTTCTCTGGGTTAATAGAGAGGCTTGTGTCAAGAGGAGCTAGCTACCAGTATCTGACAAGTGAATGGGTATGAGTCTGGACAACTATGCTACATTCCTTCACAAATGATTTTTTTTTAATGTTTGTATATTAGCCAATTTTTTTTACTAATTGAAAGATGTTTTCACATTTTGTAAATTGAAAAAGTACTATTGAAAGCTTTCAGAAGCATTTGTTTTGACTATGTTGCCACAAGCCTTTCAAAAGCAGTTTGCCTTTCCAGAGTAACAAAACCAGCAGATTTGCAAACAGGAAAAAAATCTAAAACAACTGAACTTTTTAGGGACATATAAACTCTGCTGTTTTCAAATATGTTTATGTGAAACAGTTGTTCCTTATTAAGTAAATCTTTCTCTTATGTTTATTTTCTCTTATGAATTTAATTTGTGATAGGAGGTTGTTTTTATGAAACTAGCTTGCAGAATTCTAATACATTATTCAATTTGTGAGGAAAAGTATCAGTATTCCAAAATATTCTCATGTACAGAAAAAGCATTAAAGCGAATTGATTAATAACTCCTCAGAATCTAGTTAGTAATTGCTCCCGTGGGAAATGCCTTTTTACTGTTTCACCACTGGAATTTTTCTAAACAGAAATATTTTCTCACCTTTTTGTTTTCACAGTTAATCATGTTTTCTTCACTGTGCAAAAAGCCACATCTTATGCTAAGATGGGTGTTGTTAAAGTAGGGAGAAGCAGAAAAAGCAGAAGTCGCCCCTGCAGTTCTGGAAGCAGGACATTTTTGTACCAAACAATGAAATACTGTATTTCTCAGGGCCAGGAGCAGCTTTTATAGTGGGAATTTCATATTTTGAGAATATGTTGTATGATATGTCACATTACTAGTAGAAAGAGTTAAAGATACTTCAAAAGGAAACTACTGAATGATTAAGAAAAATAATTTCATACAGATGCAGTCTAAAATGAAGTCACTAGTCTGTTAGACATTTCTGATGCTATTTATATTACAGAATCTTATTTTAATAGGGAATACAAATGTTTCCTTGATCATAAACAATGTTTCCTGGTCATGTGACTTTCCCAATAGCAAAGAGTGGCTTTTTATTTCAAATTGTTTGGTATTTATTAGGATAAAATTATCAGAAATAAATTATAATTAAACAATAGAAGCCTGAAGTCTAAAGCTGTCTTAGCTGAGAGGATTTGGACCATTACCATATTGTTTATTATGTCAAAGGGCATACATGCTCCTTGATGGTATCTGTTAGCTATACTAAATAATATAAACTTATAAAATTAATTATAGATTATTGAATAAGATTTTCACTAGTTAAGAGTTGAATTTTTCCCTTCTGTTCTACCCAGAAGTAATATCTAGCTTTGTTTTGCCTATCACAAGCATTCAGATTACTTGCTGTGGAAAAAAAAAAGATAGCAGAGTTCATTTTTGGGAAACAAATTCCTGTTAGCTATGTATAACATGGGCTGATTATTTTCAGAGATTTGAAATAGAAAGCCCAAGGCTGCAGCTGTAATCTGTGTAGTGCTCAGTCTCTGAGTAGCAGTCGTGGGTTTTACCAACATGAACCACGTTATTGACAACAGCACATATCAAGATTAGGGTTTTTTTTAACATGAAAAAAAGTTTGTAAGAAAAGCGCTGCATTGCAGTAATTGACCCAACATTTTACCCCTTTGTGTTTACATAGCCTTATAGTATTTTTTTCACTGTATGGCTATAGATTTTTACATACATAACTGATGCTGTGCCTCCCAATCACCCTGGTCAGGAACCCTGGCTAGCTCCAGGCCCAGCAGTCAGCTGGGGCCACTCCTCAGTGCCCTGGGGTACCAAAGGCTGGCTACAGACGTTATCCCATGCACGGGAAGGCTGTCATCAGGAGAAAGCAAAGGCTGAAAGAGGACTCTCCACAGTAGTAACAATCCAGGTCTTTATTGGTGTCTCCAGAGAGCTCGTAGACCCAGGGGGTACAGACTGTGCAGAGGCTTCGACAAGGAGCCGACAGCCCCTTTTACAGGGAGGAGGGTACAAGGGAGGGAACCACTCATCAGCCAATGGGAGAAGGCTGGGGAGGGAACAGGGTACATAACAGACAACAAGGATAACCACTGAGTGTGGATTAGGGGAAGGAACCTTGCTTTCCAGCCTATCACTCGATGCCCTTCTTAGAGCCTTCTAGAAGAAGGGAAGGGTACACCAAGTGACGGACAAGTGATCAAGGAGGGGGTATGAGAATTGGCATCGAACTTTCAGGATCAAAGGAGGTGGTTAGGAATGACTGACATATGAAGGGGAGGGTACAAACTCTTAATGGTAACACCATAGAAAGGAAAAACCTTAACAAACCAGAACATAAGCAAATAAACCACAACACATAACTATAATGATTATTGGGGGTTTTTGTCTTTGAGTACAAGTTCTGTGCCGTTATGATTTTTGGACGGCATAGAAATAATGACATGACTCTCGATAGGATGATGAAATGAGAGCAATCTTTATTCCTCTACATTTTCTTTTTATAGAGTACTTTGGCACAATGAACATGATTGGTCACTCAGAGCCTACACCTCTTTGTCAACAACCTTGCCAGTAAACATGTTGGAAAAACACCACCTGCTGATGGTTTTTCACTTCTCAAGGATTGTTTGATTTCTTCCTTAAGATTTTCTCAGGCCAGAATGAGAAAGTTGCTCGCTTGTCTTTCACACAGACTCTAGCATTGCCAGAAGCCAAAAATCCAACCACTGTCAGTACCCACAGTTCTGTACATGGAAACTTGTTGCAATAGCTTACCTAAAAAAGGGATATTTTCAAGCTTTTAGAATTAATGCTAACCATATTGTACTCTTTAATAAAAGATAGATGATTCCACAATCTAAATAAATAATATTTATTATCTTAAATTTTCCACTTCAGTGCTGTAAAATTGCAGAATAATTATAATTTTCATTATCTCCAGCTATAAAAAAAATCCCAATTGTTTATGACAAAACTTTAATTACAAATATTTTTCTAAGTGATTCAGTATGCCCTTCTGTATTTTTTTAAGTTCTCTATTGCTTGTATTAACAGGTCCCAACATGTATAAAGGTAGGTGTGGACAATATTTTGCATAAGTATTTTAGTGAGGTGTGGGCATTTAAAAGCTATTTAAATTTTAACTCAAACTGAAGCCTTTGTTTTTCTGTTGTTGTGTCACCAGTGAGAATACTGTCACTGTGAAATAATTGGATTGTGCTAAACATTAGCTCTAACACAAAGTACCTTTTAAGACTAAAAGAGTTCTTAAATGTATTTGTGGCTCATGACAAAAAACAAAATTGTGATCAGGTCTGACTTGTCTGGTGTTAGTTAAACTGAAGGATGTTCTGCCTAAATGCAGGTGTTAATGCTCTAGGGTAATGAATGGATCGGTTCAGTTGTTCCTTACTGTAAAGATAAATCATTTTAACTGAGCCATAGACAGATGTTAATGGCGGTGAACTCAAACACCTAATGCTTTTGTTATGTGCCCAGAACTCCTAAGTTTCATGTGATAGGAACAACAAGAACCCAAGGCACAAATTTTCTTCCACTCACTGAAGAGCCACACTCTCATGGTTTAACTAAGCACCAAATGGATGCCACTCAGTCTCCCTTGGGTGTAATGAGGAGAAAATCATAACGGTAAAAGTCAGAAAACTCCTGGGTTGAGAGAAAGACACTTTAACAAGGAAAGCAAAAGCATCACACACAAGCAAAGCAAAACAAGGAATTCATTGAGCCCTTCCCAAGGGCAGGCAGGTGTTCAGCCACCTCCAGGAGAGCAGGGCCTCATCCTGTGGAACAGTGACTTGGGAAGACAAACACCATTAGTCCAAATGTCCTCCCCTTCCTGCTTCTTTCCCCCACTCTACATACTGAGCATGATGTCATATGGTCTGGAATATTCCTTGGGTCAGCTGGGGTCACCTGTCCCAGATGTGTCCCCTCCCAACCTCCCACACACTCCTAGTCCCCTCCCCAGTGGGGCTGTACAAGGAGCAGAAAAGGCTTTGGGTCTGTGTAAGTGCTGTTCAGAAATAATGAAAACATCCCTGGATTATCAACATCACAAATCCAAAAATGTAATGGCAAGTCTTTATCAGTATTTCAGTGACTATTTAAAAATTGTTTTGACTTCAAATGAGCTTTTCTCCATAACTATACTTAGTGAAGCTGTGTTGAAATGCAGGGATTGAGAGACGGACTCTGCTATGCCATCGAAGTAAAGCCAGTTTATTACACAAGTTCACCAGTACTTATAGATCTCCACGTTCTGTACAAAATTTTCCACTCAGGTCCCTTTGCCCTTGTTCCCTTAGTAACACAATCTTTTCAGTTATCAAGTCCTTGTTACATTCTCTCTCATCAGAGCAGTCAGCATCACCAGATGTCTTCACGTCTGTTCTTGCCTTGAGTTTCTCTCTCCCACGGTTTTCACCGTACCAGGGCCAAAAGGTCTGCAGTGGTATCCAGTTCAGCTTCTGTAGCTGCCTGGTCTTCCACATTGAAAGGCTCATATTTTTGTTTTGAAACAAAAGTATCCTATTTCCTAAAAGCTAGAACAATGATTTAGCTGATTTCCACTTCCCCACGGGATTGACTATTAAACAGAATCCTACTTCTGTGTTTGTAAGGTAGCCTGTCTTTTGGAAGCTGTAGTCATGAGCACTAAACCATTTCACATGGCTTTGACTGCCAGGTTTGGATGTAACCCTCCCCCCCCCCCCCGCTTTTTTTGGTCAGTTCATTTTCAAAGCATTTCCTTCTTACCCTTCCTCCAAAATTTTTTTTTTTTTTACCTTTCCCTTATTTGCAGTACTCTACCTAATTACAGAGGACTACAAAATGTGTTGGAAATAACCCAAGTCTGTCACTACAGTTAGTTTTGAGAAACCATACAGGGAATCATCTGTTTCTTATTTTGACTTCATAAATACAGAAGTACAGACTGAAGAATTATCCATTATTTGGACAATGGCCTTCTCTCTCTCTTTTACTTGTTTACTTCTCTTGTAAGGGTTTCTGCTAGTACAGAAATAATACAGAACTTGAATTGCACTTAAATGGCTATAAGTCAGAAAGATATGTAGAGAAGAAATTCAATGGATTTGTGCTTCCTGCTTAGACTAAATGTGCTCTTTGAGCACAGGCAAAGTGCAATTCCCTGAGAAAATCCATTTGTTTCGTATTCATGAGAATTTTTTGATTCTGAAGAGTTCTATGTGGAGATGGATTTTCAAATTAAGCATCAGCCTTGAACATCTCCCATCTGATGCAGCCCTGCAGTTCTGAACAGTACCACTTAATCTACATAGAAAACAGGTCAGATTAATGTAATACTAAATTCTCCATGTTTTGGATGACTCATCTGGTTTTTTTATTTACTGTCTGTTATGAATGGAGAGGGGAGAGCTTGGACAAGTCCCTGCTTTTGCCCATGCCTCTGGCAGTAGACAGTAGCTTTATTGAGGTGGCCAGCACCCAAAACCCATTCTCATTCACAAGTTCTTAATAATGAATTATTTATTGAATAGACCAAGGAAAACAGGCATAAGACTTTGACTGACTTACTACAGAGGATAACACAAAAAGAACTACTAGTAGATAAAGATACAGTGCATGATTGTAGAGGTACCTTATGTTACAGCTAATGAAGAAATAGTATAGATTAGGAGTCAATGTCACCAATGAATGACAGCGCTGGGCAGACAATCTCCTTAATTTCTCTCAATCCACTGGAGAAGTAACTTGATATGAATGTCTTCATCGTCGAGAAGAACTCTCTACACACTCAGAGTGTATAAGAGATTTCTGATTTCATGAAAATCATAATGGTCTTTTATAGCTATAAAAGTGCTTGTGTTCTGCAGTCACTAATTTTAGGTTTTCCTTTCTCACCATGCAAGTCAGGATGTGTATTGCTGGCTAAGGAGGTTCTCAGCTGAGATAATTCATCACATGACAAATCATTTCAGTCTGATTTTAGCCATATGTGGTGGGGAGATAAGATTTTGCTGTATCAGGGGGTAAAAGGTCCTGCCAGACTATCCAAAAGTACTGATTGGAAATAAAAATACACATAGGGATATTTACACATTTTACAAAATTCTTAGTTCCAACCAGCTTGATAGTAGCTCAGAAAACTCAAAATTTTAACAAAAAAAAATTTAGAATTCATCACCATTTGTGATTATTTGATGTGAGAAATGAAGCCCACTCCTACATTGAATATTTAAAAATTTAATAAAGGACAATATGGGACAAAATCAATAACGCAAAAGTAACAGCGCTGGGTGAGTAGCCATAGCCAGAGGCACACCAGGTAACCATAGCAACTCTTCTTGTATACCCTTTCTATTTCATCAGTCAAATACATATTCATAAATTATTATACATATTCAAACATTTCTTTGAACTAGTTTACATGTTCCAGGAACTGTTTAGCATGCCCCCTCCTCTGATCCACCTTTTTAGAGCATGTGCAGTAATCATGGATGTGGTTTTGAGGGTCGTGTGTCACCCCCCACAATGCCCCCCTGTTCCACGGTTTTAGCAGGTGACAATTGTTCATAGTCAAAGCAGAGGTCCTCGTGTTATAAATACATATTATATTATTGGCTTTTCACAAATATTAAGATGAATGTGATATGTATAATGTTAAAGTAACTTTGCTGTATGGATATAGGTTTTATTTCTGCTATTAGCAAAACTTAGACATGGTAGTGATAGCTGATATAGTTATGCTTGAACTGTCTGCTTGGTTGGAATAACATCCAGTGAACATATGATGAGGACCCTGCAGCTGACATGCCAGCTATCAACACCTACCCTCTGTAGAAAGTATGGACTAAGGCCCAAACTGGAGGTGATAATGAAAATGGACTAAAACCATGGCCAAGAAACACACACAATCTAAAAAGGCAGACCCAAGGAGGGGTCATGCAAAACAGTTCCTGGAATATGTAAACTAGTTTGGGGAAAAGTTTGAATATGCAAAAGACTGCTGCAACAGATAAGGTATTTAAAGAATGTCTCTAAAGATAGTAGGTGTGCTCTTGGCTGAATTCCAACCACCTGGCCATTAACTCTTTGCTTTATTATCTCTATCTCCTATTGTCTTTTATTAAACTTTTTAAATTTTACCAGGAAAGCGAACCTCATTTTTCACACTCATCATGCCTGTTCCTCAAATGTTCTCTGACCATGCAGATGGTTTAGTTATCTCAGTTATTGCAAGTTAACCACAAGTACTCTAAATCAACATCAGCTACTTTACAAATGTCTGAGTTATTTTAATTATTTCCAGTTAGCCACAAAAATAAAAGCATTAGTTATTATTTCACAACTATAGCTACTTCTGCAAAAGTGAACATTATATTAGAATGCACAACATATAGCATCTACTTTAATATTTGCAAAAGCCAAAACTATGTGTTTATCACATTTGATTAAACTTGTGCCCAGTTGTCAGAGGTTTCTGGAAACACAGAAATTTATTCTTTAAATAATTTATTCATGAAATAATTTATTCCTCCAAAAATTCTGTCTGATGTTATAAATGCATATTATAAAGTTGGCTTTTCACAAATATTAAAATGAATGCTAAATGTATAATGTTGGAAAAACTTTGCTGTATTAATATAGTTTCTTTTATTTCTGCTATTAACAAGACTTAGAAATAGTGTGTTATATATACTTCTTGGACTATAGCATAGTATGTAGAATTTTTTTTGTTCATGTAGCTAACTCAGAAGAATGGTAAAGATAATCAGGAAATTCCCCCACATTCTTGGATTATCCTATTTGGATGAAGATAACAGCACACCAAAGGAAGAATTTATTGCCTCTCTGATTATCAGGGAGTGTGGGGACAGAGTGGAGCCACAAGGAGAAATGGAATGAGGGCAGGTTGGGGACTGAAACAAAGCAAAAGAATGTTTGAATAACGCATGAAGGTGTATGAATATGCAACATGCTGATACTTTTAAAGAAGTGTTCTGAGATGGTAGTGTGCTCTTGGCTGAATGCCAGGCACCTGGTTGTATTTTGTTTTATTCTGTCTCCTAATTTTCTCTTTATTAAACTTTTTAAATTTTATCAAGAAAGTGAAGCTTGTTTTTCACACTGCTATGTTCTTAAAGTATCAGTGGTATTTTAAAATCCAAACACCACAAGAAAGGGGGAAGACTATGTTCTTGTCTTAGTTTTAGACAATTTTATGGGGCAGAAACTCTGAAATAAGTTACCTCCCCTTAGTTTTCAACCTCTCTTCTCTACCAATAAGGAGAGACAAATGAGAAAAGATATAAGTGAAAAAATAATGGTTTACTGAAAGAAAATAGCAATAACCAATTGATAAAAAGGTACTGAGTCACGTGCCTTCTGCCAGAAACAAAGAAAACAAGATGGCAGCCATCCAGGCAGCCCATGTGGCCCAGAGTGAAAAGAACAGGGCATATGCCTTTATTAATATTCAGCTCTTTATTAAGGTTATCAGCTCTTTATTAAAGTCATCAGCAGGATTGCAGAGTCTGACTGGAGTTCTTCACGCTGCTGTGGCAATCCAAAGGAGCAGGTGCTGTTGCAGTTCTCCACTCAGGTGCCCGCAGTAGGTGCCGAGTCCTTGTCTGCACAGGAACAGCTAGAAGCTCTCTCTGGCCAGCCATCAGAGGGCAGAGGGGTAAGGGGTCTGCCACTGAAGTCCAGCATAGCAGACGTCAGCTCTTTTCCCTCAGGGAAAAACGAGTTTCCCGTTGCCTGTCTCAGTCACTTCAGCTGGCCAGCTCCCATTCCATTCAGACTCCTCATAGGTTATGGTGAATCTTTAAACCAAGCCAGGGGGTGCGTCCACTCCTTCCTTGGCCAGGGCACCCTCTAATTCTCCTCTTTTGCATCTGGCTTCTCATCTTGGGGTACAGTTTCTCTAAAAAACCCTCCCAAGATTCACAGGGTCAGTTTTATTTGCATATACAAATGCATATGCATTTGTCCTGGTTGGGCAGAGGGTATCCCTGCTGAAAAGGTAGTTACAGCGAACAATGACCGGGCAATCTAGGCAGGAGCCGCTCCTTTTCACATTTTAATGAGGTAGTAGAATGCCACCGGGCAGCTTCCCTTAGTCTTCAAACTTGCTGTGGTTTGGGGGTGGTACCTCTAGCCTAGCCGGGAGGGGGTCAGCAGCTTTATGTGGACAGCAGCATCACCCCAGCTATGGGGTTCTCTGCAAAAAGGAAAAACCCCCATTTTTCTAAAAGGCTGGGTGACGGCACAAATTGGGAGGGGGGGGTTTGCATTCTGAGTGCTCAGAACTCTTTTAATATGCTAATGGATGCTCAGCATTTTTCTCTGGGGGGATGGAGCTGTCTCGCTATTGGGGCTAGGACAGGAATGGCACAGCCCCTCCCGACCGGGAAATTTGTTCATAACACAGAGGACAAAAGACAAGATGGTGGAGACTCCAATCTATGGACCACATTGTTATAAATGCCAGGACAATTTATTACCAAATTCCATAATTTGGTTTATTAAAAATTCAAATCACAACATTTGGAATCAAATTACAGAATTTTAAGCAATAAGAAAAACAAAACCCCACAATCAGCGACACTTACTTGACAGAATTTCTCCCGGGAAAAAATGAGCCAAGGGTGACCCAGAGACATGGACCCTGGCAGTCTGAGTCTCTAGCTGGGTTCAAGCCTTGCCCACCTAGAGGCTTAACTTAAATACCCTTAATTTCACCCTCGGCAGCCCTTCTCCCATTGTTTCCACTAAGCACCAGCCATTAAGTTTGTTTATACTAAATTCTGAAAGAATCCCTTGGCCCATTCAAATGCTAATGTCCAGAGTTAGTCCTTGCTTTGAGTAATTTAACCATCGTAGAAGTGTGTGATGATTCCTCTGCACGTAGCACTCGATCAGTGTAAGTCCTGGTAATTTTCGCTGCACGTATGCAGGGGTAGGTTGATCGGTACTCATTGTCTCATCAGTGCCTCGTGTTCTCACCTTCTATTTTTGGACCAGGGAGATCAGGAGAGGTGCTTTACAGAAGTCCGTGAAACGTGCGGGTTGAGCAGACACACATACCTTTAGACAATATATTACAGTTTCCAGTCTATAATTATTTATAGAACATGAATTAAATAACCCTATTTTCCACAACATGGCCAAGAGAGAGAACAAAGTAAACAGCATGGCAAGTGATCCTCTGTGTTTAAAAAAGAACAGACTCCCTCCCTACTACAAACATACAAAACAGCAGGGAGCAGGGGAAAAACAAAACCTGGGAAAAAATATTTTTGTCCAAAATGAGTCAATGCTGCTGGGGTGCTGACACAGGCTCCCATGTAATGGCTTGGCAGGCTTTCTCTCTGCAGTGTGCCCAGCAAAAAAGCCCTGGACTGCCCCACCTCCCCCACCCCCTTGGCAAATGGCAGGTGGCAGCGGTGAAGACGCTGAGAAATTCTCCAGAGCCCAGAGAAAACAAAAGAGAGTACTCCATGTCTCCTTTCCCTGTTTTTAAAGGGACTCTGCACCTCTCCCCTTTTGAGTAAATACCCAGAGGTTTTGCTTCCAACTTCAGGTCTTAAAGAGACAGTAAACAAACTTGCATGGGTTGATGTAGAGAAGATATGGAATACACAGTTTGTGGTCACTCTTAGACTCTACCTCATATTCCTATAACCAGGACAGTTCTGAACTAGAAAGGAAATTTTCTTTGAAGGTATTCCTTTACTTGAGAGACTCAGGATTCCTTTCATTCCCTTCATATGGACATGTTGCTGGCTATGGTAAATTTGGGGGGTATAGCACTCAGAGTCAGGGAAACCTGAGCAAGTGCAGAGAGACCCATCAGGACCTTGCAGTTCTTGCGCATGGGGCTGACATGATGATGGCTTTACCAGAGCAACAGTGGGAGATTTTAACAGTTCCAGGGAACAGGGCGGGGAAACAGGGTGGGGTAGTGTCATGATCCAAGCAGGAATCGTGATAGGTTTGTGTGATCTCAGAGTGCAAAAAGTACTCGAGGGGACAGTAGTTTAATCATACAACAAATGCACCTTTATTGAGTGCCAACAACACTTGCAACAGGGGGAATGAGAAAGGAAAAATAGGATACAGAGCGAGGAAAGGGGGGGAGGGGGGGCAGGGAAATACAGCTACCAATGGCAGAGGCATCCTCGTGGCGTGGCGTCTGGCCAATGGATCTGTCTTCTGTCTGTGGGGAGATCTCGAAGTGTGAGTCACAGGGGGAAGCTTTTATAGTCATTTCAGAAGCGGGGGGCACCTGGCCAACACAGGCAGAAGTGGGGGGCACCTGGCCTGTTGCCATGAGTTTTCCCAGCTAGCTGAGTGTTTCATATAAAGTAGAAGGTTTGCACCTTCTCACGCTCTTTTCATGTGAACACCAGCTATGTTCTATAAACATAGCCATTGTTTTCACATTCCATGCTGGGACAAACAAGACTGTGTGACAGTCCCCTTGACCAATGGGTCAAGAGGTGGGACTGTTAACAGTCCAATCCATGGGCATCTTGCTAGAAGTATATAATAGGAAGAATAAACAAAGGGCTGGTTCTTCTGCCCTGCTTGCTCTCATGAACACAGAATTCTGTCTCCGAGTGTCCTTCTGGCTAGGCTCGCGGTGATACCTGGCCAACATGGGGGGAACACCCAAGAGTCATTGTGAGGAGTCCCATTGCTCTGGGAATCAGGTGCAACCGTTCAGATCAGGCAGGTCTGGGACAAGCAGGTCTGGGCCTGGCCACTGGTAAGCACAGGCTGTCCAGCCATCCATTGTCTTCGTACAAGTTCCCATGGGAACCAACTCCGGTCCAGTGGACACACCTGCAGTTCAATGCTTGGTACACACACTCACCGTGGCTTAGGCCCGAGCCCCTTGCACACAGTCCCTTCCTTGACGGGGGCCTTGACGAGGGTCGTGAGGCAAAAAACCAGGGACCCTCGGGCCCCGACTCTCACAGGTAGTGCAGTTTGCTCACAGGTAGGGCCAACCAACCACCTGTATTAGAACCACTGCCAGCAAAAATGCATGAAGGGTGTTAGGAATTGGAGACTCCTATGATGGTGTGTGGATGCGGACAGAGAAATTTTTAGGCATCAGGCAATAGCAGAACCTGTGAGAAAGCAAGTCAGATAGACTTTCCCAGGCATTGCTCTGGAGGAAGACATTCCAAACAATTCTAATCTCTGCACCTGCTGTTTTTGCAAATTGTTTACTTGCAAAGATGTTTACGAAGGGGTGTTGGTCTGAATGACCAATCATGTTTAATTGTATCGGAACACTGTATAAAAAGGATGTGCCTTTTAATAAACATTGCTATATGCCCTCCAAGAAGATTGGAGTATATCATTATTTCAGCCATCTTGAATATAATAACAATAATGGTGCATCTTCCTCTCCCCCCGTTACAACCCACCCCATGAAGATGAGAGTAACCCAGTGTTCTGGAGTGACTTTATGATGCTGAATTGTATTCCCATTCATCTGTTTAGCCTAGAAATAAGTTTTGCACCTTTAAAACTAGATCTGAGAGTGAAGGGGGGAAGAAGGAGAAGCAGTGGAATGTCTGAGGCAGTTGTATTCAAAACTTGAGATAAGAGCTTCATCTTTCCTTCTCACAGACTGTGTTATCTGTAGCAGGGACAGACAGCGGGACTGAGATCTCCTTTGCTTCTTAGTTAGTTTTTAGCTAGCTGAGGTAAAGAAGTTCTTCAGATTGTCTTTTGTTTTTCTTGGAACTGATCTATCACCGTGGAGGCCTAACCAGGAAAACAGACTGGAGAGACAGATCTGGGTGCAACAACAGCAGCAGGGCAGAAGACCCGATTTATTTACAAAAACCTACTTTTATACTTTTACTATGAGGCCTGTGGATTGGAGGAAGGAATTCCCACCTCCACATCACTTTGGTGAAGGGGACTGTCACACAGTCTTGTTTGTCCCGGCAAGGAATGTAAAAACAATGGCTATGTTTATAGAACATAGCTGATGTTTACATTAAAAGAGCGTGAGAAGGTATGAACTTCTTTAATATGAACGCTCAGCAAAACCGGGAAAAACTCATGGCAACACTGATCGGCCCTGCTCTGGACTGAAAACCCAGAAAAACACCGGGAGCTCACACCTGTGGCCCACCGGGTCCTGGGATGCAGCATTTTCCAGCACAGGAGGGACTGATAAGAGACTGAGCAAGCTGAGCTACACCACATGACAAGGACTTCCTGAATTTGCCATCTCTTAGAACAGCAAGAGGCTGTATTGCTTAATATTATTCTCTTTTTTATGCTTGTGAATACTTTGCTTGTTAAATAAAGAGGGTTTTTTCCACTTTTCTCAAAGGAAATCTTTTCCCAAACCGGTAGGGGGAGGGGCCACTTGAATCTGCTTTCTAGAGGGACCCCTTTGGAAGTTTCCTCCCAAATTTGCCCTAAACCAGGAAACCCAGGTTCTTGTTAATGGATCCCTTGGGGCAGATTAAAGTGAAACAACACTGAATGATCAGTATTTGAAAATATATATATTTAGGGTTTATTTTAGAACAATTTTATTGCAATGGAAACAGGTATGGAGCTGTTTTTGAACAAGACCCTGTCTGCAAAGCGATCAGTGGTGAATGGAGAAGGGGATGTAACTGAGAACTTGTAGAGAAACCCCCTGACACCAGTTTGGGTACTGAGAGAGCAGGCATTCTTTATTGACAGCACTGGGTTCACAGGGAACAACTCCAGCTAATGCGAATGTAAGAGAGAAACCCGTATCTTTGCATCTTACATATACATTAATATTCATTATATTTCCCAGAAATCTACTACATATGTATGCTAATATTTGCATTTTTCCTGCCTTTTGACACCACCTACTTGGCTTCAGTTTTAGGTGGTCTTGAAGGTCTTCAGGTGTGGGAATACACAAGACAGAGAGTCAAACAGACTTGATTAGCATAGCTGGTTTGATAACCAAGATGCCATGGCAGGAACAAACAGAACTTTGAAGATTACAGGAGATGGGATTAAACCTGCTTACGGGAAGAGAGAAGATTCAATCAACTTCTGCAAGCAAAGAATTATTGTAAAATGCATGAGTTTTCTGTGTGATTTTTAACCTGATTATTGTAGTAGAAATTATTAACCTGTCTGAAATAGTATATAAGCTTTTAGGAAACCTGAGTAAAATCGCATTCTGATCACCGAATCAGTCTTCCCGTCTCTCAATCAATTGCCAAGAATTGGTGCTCCATGTGAGGAGAGAAGAACCGGCTATCTGCTGGCAATTGGTGACGCCCCTGGAACTGATCGTGATGGTGAGAGAACCGTGTTTGTGCCCACAATCATCTGTAAGCTGCTACGTGACAGGTGAGCCAGGGGAACTCAAAGTATGAGACAGGGAATGTCCGACGAGAGAGACGTTGTAATAAATGCCAATCACTCGCTTTGTGATTTTTGGAAATTTATTAAAGATAAAAATGGTTATATATAAAAAAATTAGTAATACACATACAATAATAAAAGTTAAACAATTTAGAGTAGGACAATTTATGAGACAATTAAACAAAGAGATACAGCTCGGGCTAGGCCCCTCTCCCTAGACAAAAGTCAGCTAGGAGAAGGACCCAGAAAAGAGAGAAATCCCTCTTTTTGAGGATCCTCCTCATGAATATGCATATTTTAAAACAAGAGATTCCAGCTGTTGCTTGTCTTTTCCTTCTGGCGCCTGAAAGTCTAGGTTAGTCTTTGAAAGCGTTGTTTCTGTTGATAAGGGGAGCCATAAATTCTTCTTCACTAGAAGATTTAGAAGTTCCTGCAAACTGTTATCTCTGAAGAATCCCTTCTCTCTTTCGTGAGCTAAAAAAGAATATCTCACACACATAGCGTCTATTTTTGATTACTAAGACCTAATGTTAAAAACTACATTTACTATATTATTCAAATGTTAATACAGCATAACTTTTCTACCTAGCATATTACATATAGTAAATATCTGCGCAGAGCCACACACACAATATGCCTTTTTCACAGACGTTAATGAAACCATGCTAGCCTTTCTGACTGAGCATGAATCCTCTATCCTAAAGCACAACTTTAAGACACTTCCATGTGTGTTTCCTGATATTTTTACTCTCTGCTACTGGAACAAGGTCAGCATAAAGCTCTCTGACCTGGCTACACTGCCTGGCCAAGAGCCAGAGCTATGCTTGCTTCCTGCTTGGAGGGCGGTCATAGATGTGATTAAAAAAGAGGTTGGGAGTGAGGAAGCCTGCGAGGCCACCGCAGAGACAGCCCCGGCAGCCGTGCTAGACCGAAACCTGTTGCATCCATGAGGCCTGACAGGCCTCCCTGGTGGTCAGTTGCCTAAAGACAAAGAAATGCCTTGTCATGGTGACTAGGCCAAATAACCCTTCTCCTGCTCTCGAACCCTCTCTTATCTCCCTGTAAGACAATAGGTCACTTTTTACCCCAACTCATACCATTGGACCATTTCTCAAAACCTCGGTACCCTATATAAACCCCACTTTTGCCCAGCTCAGTAGAAGAGCTGTCCCTGAAACCCTTCACAGAGGATGCCAATAAAGATTCATCTGTGGAACTTCATACAGCGCTTCTCCTCTCTCTCCCTGCGTCTGCCAAAGGCACTTAGCAAGCTCATAAGCTGAAAGTCACTGCAAAGAGCTGAAACTGCAAAGAGCTGTAATCACTGATAACTGAGCTTGCTAAGTATTGCCTGTGCCTGGGAGCTTCGCCTGAGGTACTTGGACAGGAGGTACTTAACAGTACTCCCTATCCAGGAACACCAAAGGCAGCCGGGAAGGACTTAAGCACCAGGAAAAACAAAAGAAACCTGCCAAGGTCCCGCTCTCCATCCCTGACGAACGCCAGGGATAGAGCGCAGCCACCACCTGCAGCCCCACAGGTATCCCACCAGCAACCCCAGAGCCGCTGAACTCTAATTGCTTATGGGGACTCTGACTCTAGCAGTGATGGAGAGCCTTTCGACCCTGGCCCTGAAAATGATCCGGACTTATTCCCTTCAAATATCCATAACAATTGGTTACAGATAAAAAGAAAGCCCTTAAAGACAGAGACTTTGCCTTTATTTCGCTAATCAATGCCTCTTCAAGTTTCACCAAATGGCCAGCTTTTACAGAGAATCATCTCACAGCAGGAGACAGCAACGATTGCAGACACAAATCCTACAGTGGATGCAGTAGCTGACAGTAACCAGGAGCAACCTTCAGCTTCCAGCCAGCCCAGCCCCCATCCACCAGACTGTCTCCAACCTACGTGCAGCCACCCCAAGAAGTGCAATAACGTTGTCTAATTGCTCAGTTTTTGTCTCCCTACAGGAAATCTATAGACTCTTAGTACCCAGTTACCATGCTTTGCTTATAGGTAGATCATCTACCTCAGTAACAGGACTGTTTGTTTTGCCAGGAGGCATTGACTGACGTAGTTGGAGAGATAGAGATCATGGCTTATACCCTCCCAGCCGCCCTGTGTAGTACCAGCCAAGAGCAATATTGCCCAACTCGTACCTTTCCCAGCAATACCCTTATACACACCCCCATAGCTAAACAGAAGGAAAGGGGGTTTGGTTCAACAAGAGCCCCACAAATTTTCTGAAGACAAGGTATTACATCTCAGCATCCCACATGCTAATGCAAAGTGACTCTAAAAAGCAAAAAATTAATTTTAACCGGACTCACTGATACCAGTGTTATGAACAAGTTTCCCGGTAAAAAAAAAAAAAAAAGAAAAAAGGCTGGGCTGTCCCTGTCCTAGGGGGTTTTTCCTGTTTAACCCCCCCCACACCCCAGCCAGTCTGAGTAGGGAGAGCTGCCCTGAAGGAAAGTTGCCTGGCAACTTTTCCCTACTTAATTGAAATGTGAAAAGAAACTGCCCACACCTAGATAGCCCTATTGTCCTTTGTAACTACCTCATCAGCAGGAGTAACCTCGGCTACAACCAGGACAAATGCATATGCATGTTTGTATATGCAAATAAAACCACCCTGGTGGATCCTGGGAGGATTTTTTAGGGAAACTGCACCCCAAGACAAGAAGCTAGAGGCGTCACAGGAGAATTAGATAGTGCCCTGGCCGAGCACGAAGTGGATGCACCCCCTGACCTGGTTTGAAGATTCACAATGACCTATGAGGAGTTTGGATGGAATGTGAACCAGCCAGCTGAAGCGACTTAGTCAGAGAATGGGAAATTCTTGGAACATTTCCCTGAGGGCAAAGAGCTGACTGCCACTGCTCTGCCTTCTAATGGTTGACCAGAGAGAACTGCCAGCTGTTTCTATGGGAATAAGGACTCAGCATCCACTGGGACAGCACCTGCTCCTTCGGATGGCTGCAGCAGCGTGGAAAACTCCAACCGGACTCTGCGATCCTGCTGATGACTTTGATAATGAGCTGATCACTTTAATAAAGAGCTGAATATTAATAAAGGCATATGCCCTGTTCTTTTCACCAGCACAAATATTAGTCTTATCTCCCGAAATCAATGGCCTAATGATTGGCCATTAATGCCTGTCCCCCAGGTCTTCTCAGAGGTGGGTAGAAACAGTCAAAGCTATCAGAGCCAACACTTGGTAGAGATTACAAGGCCTGAGGGGAAGGTAGCTACTGTCAATCCTTTTGTGCTGTCTTCGCTGCTAGTTTTGTGGGAGAAAGATGTTCTATCTCAATAGAGAATTTTTATGCAGTCAGATTTTGTATAAAGGTCATTGAAGCATGCGACTTTAAAACTAACCTAGAAATTTAAAAAAAACAGTTTGGTAAATTAAAGTCTCTTAAGTTCTTAACAAGAATGGAGAAGCCGAGGATGGCACCCCTGCTGAGAAAACTGCAGAAAGCTCTTTTATGTTTTCAATCTTTTCAATTGTTCTTGATAGACTCTAAACAAATGGTTACAGCCTTTGAGTGAGAACCTAATGCAAAACTGTTTCTCTCCTTCTCTTGTTTAGTTTGTCATCAAACCTAAGTTGAATGCAAATGTGTTATATGTGAGATACTGTAATACTGTGCATCTCATAAAAGACGAGGTATTTGCTGTCAATTTGATCCATCAAAATGCATCAGAAATAATGCACAAATTCAACGATTAATGTGTGTATATGTTTGATCCACCTGAACAATTAGAGCACAGTGGCTTACTGCCACTGAGAATAAGAATATATGATGATTTCCTGACTATCATGATATTTACTGAGAATTGTTTCTAGTGCTCAGACATAGCCTGTTAAACTTACATGCTTTTGACAAAGATTGTAATAACCAGTTTGATTTTTAGTTCAAAGGAGATCCCTATAAAAATATCTAGACTAGTGCATAATAATGCATTCTATTTTGGCACAACCTTTGCAAATTTTAACTGAAATCAAAACTTTACATGATGTACAAAAATTTTTTAGGGGCAAGCTCCCTATTAGAAATCCCAAATGTAGAACTAAGCCCTTTGTTTGAACTGCTAAAGAGACATTCAAACCTTTTATCACCTAAACGACCTAATTTACAAGTTCAACATGCACTTCAGAGCTTGGTAAACTGACAAGCTGCACACTGAGCACCTAAACTGCCTTTCCTTTTAATAATTTTGCATCTAGCAAAACAGCCCCACACTTTGATATTTCTATGAGACGCCAAAGCACCAGACCCTGTGCTTATCACAGATTTTTTTACTTCACCAAGCGACCAAAACCATCAGTACTCAACATGAGATAATAGCCGAACTAGTTGTTAAAGCCTGACAGAGACTAACTTCTCTTGCAAGAGTGAAATTTTCCATTGTTTTGCTGCCTCTTATCACCTTTATTTGAATTAGATATTGCAAGAATCTAAAGCTATTCAAATAGCCTTTGCTGAATTCAGCAGACAAATCTCAATACATCCTCCAAAACATAAGCTTTTAACACCTTTATTTCAATTAATAGAAAAATCTAAGAGAAGTTCCGCTTCAAACCTTAACCGTATTCACAGATGGTTCTGGTCACTCTCATAAATCAGTAACAGTATAAAGAGACTCTTTTTCTAGTGCCTAAAGATCAACTGTATCCACATTTGAAAAATCCCCTCAAATTATTTAACTTGTTACTGTTGTCAGAGCTTTTCAAAATTTTTCTGTTCCTTTTAATCTAGTAACAGATTCAGTTTATGTTGCAAGAATCGTGAAGCCTCAGCCCTGAAAGAAAGTGTAAAAAACCTGCAAACAGATGACAGATCTGAATAGTTGAATAAACTCCTGGGAAGCTGGAGAATCCATAAATAGATTAGAAATTTAGTTAAAATAAGCTTATATGTATTAGGCATTATATTATGTATTGTTATAATTATTCCTTATATTTTACAGTGTGTTTAAACTAAAGGTAGACTCTAAATCTTGGCTAGATAATCTGTTTAGTAGCTAGAGTTTGACACCTTGACTAAAAGATTTTCTTAAAATAAGAATGCATGTAATGATTTTAATAATAATTGTATAAGTTATGATACCTTGCTTGTTTCAATGTGTAGAGATATTAATTAATAACATCATCAAGAGAGTGTTCTTGGTTGATACAGGAGGGGGAGATGTGGGAATACACAAGACAGAGAGTCAAACAGACTTGATTAGCATAGCTGGTTTGATAACCAAGATGCCATGGCAGGAACAAACAGAACTTTGAAGATTACAGGAGATGGGATTAAACCTGCTTACGGGAAGAGAGAAGATTCAATCAACTTCTGCAAGCAAAGAATTATTGTAAAATGCATGAGTTTTCTGTGTGATTTTTAACCTGATTATTGTAGTAGAAATTATTAACCTGTCTGAAATAGTATATAAGCTTTTAGGAAACCTGAGTAAAATCGCATTCTGATCACCGAATCAGTCTTCCAGTCTCTGTCGCCAATATTCAGAGGTATTCTGTGGCCCTTGCCAGTCACACAGTGGTCACCTGTATACTGCCTTTTAGATGAACTCCTTGGTGCTTGTCCTGGTTTAGGGAAAATTTGGGAAAAAACCTCTGAATGGGGTCCCTCCAGAATACTAAATTCAAGTGACGTCTCCCGCAAGTGAATAGGGAAAAGACTTCCTTGGAGAAAAGTGTAGCTCAGCTTGCTCAGTCTCTTATCATTCCCTCTGATAGTGGAGGGTTAAAAAATAATTTCTGTATAAGCTAACCGCAGGTAGCTGGGGGGAAGGTAGAAGATGCAGGAGTTGAACTTGACACAGCCTGGCCTTGGAAAGTACGTCAGCTTTCTGCAACCAGCTTCATACTATTGTTTTAATTGAATCAAGTGTGACTCCAGCCCAGGAGATAATTGATAAGCTTTGTTTTAACCAAATCAAGCATAACTCAGGGTAACCTGGGGTGACAGGACATTTTCATGCTTTGTATCCCAAATCGTGTGTTTCTGTTCCCATGTTCCCAGTTTGTTTTGTCTATAGCTGAGCCCCTCCCCCGGCTGCTTGCTTTTGGCTTGCTTGCTGCTAGCTTAGGCTCGCTTTGCTGGCTTTGCTCTCTTGCTTTCTGCTTTTTTGCTTGCTTTTTGCCATTTTTCTGCTTTTGTTTTTCCCCTTCTTTCCTTCTTCCCCTTCCCTGAAGACATCGGACCTGCTTCAGGCCCTGATTCGGGAACGTCAAGGGACCACCCCCTCCCCCCCCCCGGAGTTTGCACCTGAGAGAAGCTTTGGCACCCTCCCCAGCAGAGACTGCTCACCCTCTCTTGGACTGGTGAAAACATTTGTTGTCATCTCAGACTGTTTTTCTTGTGTTGGGGAGTGTTTTTTTGTTGTTTCTTAATAAACAAGTTTTTTCCACTTTTCCTCTGAGGAAATTCCTCCCGAACCCGGTGGTGGGGGAGGGAGTTGTGGAGATTTTCCCCTAATTTGTCCTAAACCAGGACAAACATTTTTGGTGGCCCGTACGGGGAGATCGACCATACAAAGTGGAAAAAACTTTATTCTAATAATATTTTGGTTTCAGTTGTTTTGTGGGCATATTGGTATGTCTCTTTTTGAAGGTATAATGTCATTTGGAGTGAAAGCCTGCCTCTATTTCTGGTCATTAGGGTTCTTTGAAGTTTTAATACCTTTGTGGTCCCTAGGTTTATTTTCTTATCCTGAAATAGCTCCGGTATTGTTCCTGATGCACAGCTTTTGTAGCAGAGGGGCACTAACCAGAATATTTATCGGGCTGGGCTTGGTTGTGATGATTTGGAAGAGGTTTATAAAAATGTTGTTATCGGTTCCAGGCATGTATGGTTCATGGTTGTGGCTGTGTACTCAGTTTGTTAGGGGAGAAGCAGGGGAGGAGGCTTTTCAGCCTTTGCTTTCCTTCTTCTCTTCCGAATTGTTTACATCTCTATTAGAAAATGTTTGGTCCTCCCTGACTGCCAAGGACACCATCTTTCTGGCATTTAATTTAGTAAGCTTTCTTTATACTGTCTGCAGTTTATATAAGATGAAGGCTGAGATTTCTAGAGGGGCTGGTGAGACTCCTGATTTAGGAGTAAAACCAAGGGTGAAGAATTCTGAGTGGCGTGGGAAATGGGAGGATATGGGCCAAATTTTAAAGGAGTTTTCTGATCCTGTAGTCTGGGACTTTCCATCTGAACAAATTCAGAACCCAGCTGAGCTGGTAAAGTATCTGAAAGAGAGGTGCCATGGTAACACTAAGGAGGAAAGGATCACTGCAGTGAGCTGGGCCCTGGCACATGCTTATCGCACCCTGCTAGATACTGTGGGGCAGCAGATAGAGGAAAGGGAACAGGGAGATAAATTAGTTACTGTCCCAGTCACTCAGGCTGCAGCAAACATCCCAGGCTCCAGGCCAGTAGTTAAACCAGACAGTAAGCCCCAACCAATGGCTGTTGCTGCTAATACAAGAGGTGGAAAGTGCAAAAGCAAGACTGACCGAAGGGTGGAGGATGATGATGATCCAAGAGAAGGACCATCACCAACATCAGAGACCACAGCAAGTGGCATAGATTCCGGAGCCGATATTGATTCCTTCTCCCTGAAGGACCTTTGATGCCTAAGGAAGGATTATAGGCGACAGCTCGATGAATCTATAACTAGTTGGCTAGTCCGCCTTTGGGATGCGGCAGGGGAGGCTACCATTCTGGATGGCACTGAAGCGAGGCATTTAGGATCCCTGTCACATGATCCTGTCATCGACCAAGGCATGATGAGGAGGGCTAGCCCTCACAGCCTCTGGGAATGGGTCCTGGACAGTGTAACACAAAGATACCTGTGTGCAGATGACCTCTATATTCAGCAGACACGGTGGAAGACCATAGAACAGGGGATCCAATGCCCGAGGGAGATGGCAGTGGTAGAGATCATTAATTTTGTCAGATGACATAACAACTAGGAATCTGGACTTCGTACCCTGCACACCTGTAATGTGGAGGAAACTTGTGCGACTTGGGCCATCTGAATACCCTTCTGCCCTAGCAATAATGAAGCGGGATGAGGTATATGAGACTGTACTCAATATGGCAAAGAAGCTTTGGGCATATGCGGATGCTGTACATGGCCCGACTCATGCCAGAATTGCAGCTGTGGAAACACGACTGCAGAAATTAGAAGACAAAATAGAGGAAAGTCGTAAGAAACTCAGGGAAGAGATTAAGGAGGACCTCCTCCAAATCTCAGCTGTACAAATTAGAGGCCCTAGTATCCAACGCAGACGTTCCCTTGTTGGGGAGAGAAGGTACACCCCACGAGCTGAGTTGTGGTTCTTCCTACGTGAGTCTGGAGAAAACATGAGGAGATGGGATGGGAAGTCTACTGCTGCTCTGGCACAACGGGTGCATGAATTGAAGGAAGGTAAGAAAAGGGAAACAGCTCCAGTTGCCCGTAGTCGAACTGTCAGGCATAATGATGACGATGACTTGTCCGATCCCCTTGAAGGAACCTCCAAGACATATGTCTCAGGAAAGAAGGATAACCAGGCTTAGAGGGGCCCTGCCTCTAGCCAGGTAGAGGTTAGGGAAAACTGAGTTTTTTGGACAGTGTGGGTTCTATGGCCTGGCACATCAGAGCCACAGAAATATAAAGCTTTGGTTGATACTGGTTCACAGTGTACCCTAATGCCATCAGAATACGTGGGAACGGAATCTATTTCCATTGCCGGTGTGACAGGGGGATCACAAGAATTGACCCTGTTGGAAGCCAAGGTGAGCCTGACTGGGAAGTAGTGGCAGGAACATCCGATTGTGACTGGCCCAGAGGCTCCGAGTATTCTGGGCATAGACTATCTCAGGAATGGCTATTACAAAGACCCTAAGGGGTTCAGATGGGCTTTTGGAATAGCTGCTGTGGAGGCAGAGGGCACTAAGAAACTGAACACCTTGCCTGGACTGTAGGAGAACCCATCTGCAGTAGGACTCCTGAAGGTAGAAGAGCAACGAGTACCTGTTGCTACCTCGACAGTGCATCGCCGGCAGTATCGAACGAATCGAGATGCTGTGATCCCCATTCACAAGATGATTCGAGAGTTAGAGAGCCAAGGGGTGGTTAGTAAAACCCACTCACCCTTCAACAGTCCCATCTGGCCTGTGCGTAAATCTGAAGGAGAATGGAGATTGACCGTGGATTACCGTGCTTTGAATGAAGTGACTCCACCACTGAGCGCCGCTGTGCCGGACATGCTGGAACTCCAGTACGAGCTGGAGTCCAAGGCAGCGAAGTGGTATGCCACAATCGACATCACTAATGCGTTTTTCTCCATTCCTCTGGCTGCAGAATGCAGGCCTCAGTTTGCTTTCACCTGGAGGGGCGTGCAGTACACCTGGAACCAACTGCCCCAGGGGTGGAAGCACAGTCCCACCATCTGCCATGGACTGATCCAGACTGCACTGGAAAAGGGCAAGTCTCTGAACATCTACAGGATATTTATGACATCATCGTATGAGGGAACACAGCAGGAGAAGTCTTTGAGAAAGGAGAGAAGATTATCCAGATTCTGCTGAAAGCTGGTTTTGACATTATGGGAAGTAAGGTTAAGGTCCCAGCTCAAGAGATCAAGTTCCTGGGAGTGAAGTGGCAAGATGGACGGCGCCAGATTCCTACTGATGTCATCAACAAAATCACAGCTATGTCCCCACCAACCAACAAGAAGGAAACACAAGCTTTCTTAGGTGCTATAGGTTTCTGGAGGATGCACATTCCTGAATATAGTCAGATTGTGAGCCCTCTTTACTTGGTTACCCGTAAGAAGAATGATTTCTATTGGGGCCCTGAACAGCAGCAAGCCTTTGCCCACATCAAGCAGGAGATCGCTCATGCGGTAGCCCTTGGCCCAGTCAGGACAGGACCAGAGGTGAAGAACGTGCTCTGCTCTGCAACCGGGAACCATGGCCTGTCCTGGAGCCTTTGGCAGAAGTGAGACCCGAGGCCGACCACTGGGATTCTGGAGTCGGAGCTACAGAGGGTCTGAAGCCAACTACACCCCAACAGAGAAAAATCTTGGCCGCGTATGAAGGAGTCCAAGCTGCTTCAGAGGTGATTGGTGCCGAGGTACAACTCTTCCTGGCACCTCGACTACCCGTGCTGGGGTGGATGTTTAGAGGAAAGGTTCCCTCCACCCACCATGCCACCAATGCTACATGGAGCAAGTGGATTGCCCTCATTACACAGCGCACCCAAATTGGGAAACTAAATCGTCCTGGGATTTTGGAGGTAATTACAAATTGGCCTGAGGGTGAAAGCTTCAGTCTCACTGGTGAAAAGGGAGAAGAGCAAGTGACCCGTGCTGAAGCTCCACCATATAACCAACTGCCGGCAGAAGACACACGCTACGCTCTTTTTACTGATGGTTACTGTCGCCTTGTGGGGATGAACCGGAAGTGGAAAGCAGCCGTATGGAGCCCCACACGACAGGTTGCACAAGCTATCGAAGGAGAAGGTGGATCGAGTCAATTCGCAGAGCTCAAAGCCGTTCAGTTGGCCCTAGACATTGCTGAAGCAGAGAAGTGGCCAAAACTTTACCTTTATACTGATTCTTGGATGGTAGCTAATGCTCTGTGGGGATGGCTGAAGAGATGGAAGGAGGCGAACTGGCAGCGCAGAGGAAAACCAATTTGGGCTGCTAAAGAATGGAAAGACATCGCTACCCGGTTAGAGAAACTACCTGTGAAGGTTCGCCATGTAGATGCCCATGTCCCTAGAAGCAGAGCTAATGAGGAGCAGCAGAACAATCAGCAGGTAGATCAGGCTGCAAAGATAGGGGAGTTGAAGATAGATCTTGACTGGGAGCACAAAGGAGAGCTGTTCCTAGCACGATGGGCCCATGATGCCTCAGGCCACCAGGGTAGAGATGCCACCTATAAGTGGGCACGAGACTGAGGGGTGGATCTAACCATGCATAGCATTTCTCAGGTTATTCATGACTGTGAGACATGTGCTGCCATTAAACAGGCTAAGCGGGTGAAGCCCCTCTGGTATGGGGGGCGGTGGTCCAAGTACAAGTATGGGGAGGCTTGGCAGATTGATTACATCACGCTGCCTCAAACCCGCCAAGGCAAGCGCCATGTGCTAACCATGGTAGAAGCCACTACGGGATGGTTGGAAACCTACCCCATGTCTCATGCTACAGCCCGCAACACCATCCTGGGCCTTGAAAAGCAGGTCCTTTGGAGGCATGGTACTCCTGAGAGGATTGAGTCAGACAATGGGACTCATTTTAAAAATAATCTTATTAACACCTGGGCTAGGGAACATGGCATTGAGTGGGTGTACCACATCCCCTACCATGCACCAGCTGCAGGCAAAGTGGAGAGGTACAATGGATTGTTAAAAACCACTTTGAAAGCACTGGGTGGGGGGTCTTTCAAGAACTGGGAGCAGCATTTAGCAAGAGCCACCTGGTTAGTTAACACTCGAGGTTCCACCAACCGAGCAGGTCCTGCCCAGTCTGAGCCCCTTAATATAGTAGATGGAGATAAAGTCCCAGTGGCCCATGTCAGAGGTTTGTTGGGGAAGACAGTATGGATTAATCCTGCCTTGAGTACAGGAAAACCCATTCATGGGATTGTCTTTGCTCAAGGACCAGGTTATACCTGCTGGGTAATGCAGAAAGATGGGACAACCCGTTGTGTACCTCAGGGACATCTGATTGTGGGATGATATCATTGTTTGCTGAGCGTTACCACCATTATCTGTATGTTAGATCATACAGATATGAGACAGAAGGAAACATGAAAGTGTCAAAGGTCTGAGCAAGTAAGATGGAAGGAAATGTGTGTGGAAGGTTTGAGCAAGTGAGAAGAAAGTTTTTACATTGTGTTCAGTAACATGTTCACGATATGGGATAAGGGGTGGAATGTCCTGGGGTGACAGGACATTTTCATGCTTTGTATCCCAAATCGTGTGTTTCTGTTCCCATGTTCTCAGTTTGTTTTGTCTATAGCCGAGCTCCTCCCCCGGCTGCTTGCTTTTGGCTTGCTTGCTGCTAGCTTAGGCTCGCTTTGCTCTCTTGCTTTCTGCTTTTTTGCTTGCTTTTTGCCATTTTTCTGCTTTTGTTTTTCCCCTTCTTTCCTTCTTCCCCTTCCCTGAAGACATCGGACCTGCTTCAGGCCCTGATTCGGGAACGTCAAGGGACCACCCCCTCCCCCCCCCCGGAGTCTGCACCTGAGAGAAGCTTTGGCACCCTCCCCAGCAGAGACTGCTCACCCTCTCTTGGACTGGTGAAAACATTTGTTGTCATCTCAGACTGTTTTTCTTGTGTTGGGGAGTGTTTTTTTGTTGTTTCTTAATAAACAAGTTTTTTCCACTTTTCCTCTGAGGAAATTCCTCCCGAACCCGGTGGTGGGGGAGGGAGTTGTGGAGATTTTCCCCTAATTTGTCCTAAACCAGGACAAGCGTAGGTATGATTTAAGATAGTAACTAAGAAATAGGATAACCAGTATCTAGGGGTGGAGGTTAGTTAACATATGTATAATTTGAAACTATAAAATCACAAATCAACTCTGTATTCTTGGGCACAAGATTTGGGCATTCCATGCCCCTGTGTTCTGCGTGCTCAAATAAAGAAGCACATATGATTGCCTTTGTGTGGTTATATGCTTTCCTACGCTAACACCTCCAGCCCTGGAAAATGCCGTCCTGGGCCCCAGTGGGCCTCAATGTGAGCTTCTGGTGCTCTTCTGGATTTTCAGTCCAGAGCATGTTTAACAGTCCCAAGAAAAAGAAAAAAAGCAGTCCAGGGAACTTCTCTGCCTCAGCTAGCTAAAAACTAACTAAAAGCAAAGGAGATCTCTGTCCCGCTGTCTGTTCGTTCTGTAGACAGCACAGTCCAGGAGTGGAATGTGGAGGAGTCAGTGCAGTTTCGCAAAACGAACTCAGTGCTTTTCTTTTTCCCCCTTCGCTTTTGGAACCAGTCTCAAACGTACAGAACGCAATATCCAACACAAACAGAACAGACAATTGGGATACAAGCATCATAAAGTCACCCTAGGACAGTGCTCATGCACATTTATAAGGAGAACATGGTATTTTCCAAACTCAAGCCAATCTGTTTGTTCAAGTTTATGATCAGTACATTCTGCATTTTATGACTGTACAGGCTATGGTCCAGACCAACTTGTTCTAATCATCTTTTTGTTATTGTGTTCTGTTGCAGATCAACACTGATTTTATCTTCCTGTTCACTTAAATCAAATCCTCCCATATCAATTCTTGCCTTTAAGATTTTGATAATTTACAAAGTCTTATTCTATTGAATATCTATACTTAAGGGCAACAAATGCATTCAAGCACAAGCTTAAACATTGTACTGTAATACAACAAATAATATAAAAGCAGACATTTACACATATTCCAATAGATATTTTACCATGTCAAATCAGGAAGCCAGGAAGTGAGCTTTTTCCAAATTTCTTCATGTTCCAATGAAGTGTCCTTCTTTTGAATTTCATGCAAAATTTTAGTCTGCTCCCAAATGTGCTGTAAGTCAGTAGAAACTCTACCTGACTGGTCAATAAAAACACGACAGCTTGAATTAACTACTGCACATACTCCTCCTTGTGAAGCTAATATGTCTAAAGTGATTTAAAGGAATCTACTCCACAGTAAGGTACTGTAAAGTAAAACACACCTTTATTGGCCCAGCCGGGGGGCGTATGCAGCATGCAGGGTGTTAATAACACACCTCCATGTGTATGTCTGCCATACTCATCTAACAGAGGTTATTTATACGTTTCTGTACTAGTTTGAAAGCAAACCAGTGAGAGATTCCAAGTCAGACCTACAATTAAATAGGAAAATTAGGATAAAGGCAGAAAACACTGGCTTAAACTGAGTCAGGATACAACGTGACACCCTGTTGGTCAGGGTGGTGGTAGCAGTCCGATGAAATGGTGGCTGCAGTCGTGTTGAAATGATAGATGTGGTTCTGTTGAAGTGGTAATCCTGTAGAAAGATCTGGTCTTCTTCTGAAGATCCAGTGGTGGTTTGCGGAGGCAGATAAGCCTGCCAGTCCTCTGCCCTGGAGGGATGTCCCTTGAATGGAATGTGATAAGCTCATCTCAACCCTCCATGGGAGAGATGACCCTTACATGAGGCAGTTCTCTCTCTGGTCAGGGCAAAGTACCCACAATGCTCTGATATACCCATGTAGATCTTTTCCAACCCATTGTTTTTTCCCATTTGGTATCACCCCTGCTCCCCCCATAAATACCCCAGCTTTTGCCCTGTTTAGTAGGGAGATGTTGTCCCTGGCCACCCTTTGCAGGGCTGGACAATAAAGGCTACTCTGTGTAATCACTTCATGGCACTCCTGTCTCTCTGTCCCTGAGTTGGCCTGGGAACACCTTTCAAGGCAGAGCTGAAATCACTGCTAAGAGCTGAATCACTTGCAGCCACTGGCTGCGCCTTGCCGAGGCTGCCCGGCGGCCAGAGGACTGCCCGAGACTCCTGGAAGATTGTCTTTAGTGAGATCTCTCTGGGAAGATTGCAGCATTCCGGGTCAGACCACAGACTCTATGATTGTCCATAGTGGTTCTGTAGCTCTTGTCCTCTAGGAATCCAGTAGAAAAGGCTGCTCTGGTGTTCCAAAACCTCAGATTATATACAGATAGGAATGCTTGGTTCCTCCCCCTGGGCAGAGCATTTCACAATGGGTTGATGTAATTTATGAGTCATGCAGTGAGGCCTTGCTGGGCCATTTAGTAGTGATAGTCCCCAGAGGGAGTTATCAGGGATGAGTCATAGAGAGGATGAAGAACACTGCCTCACTTAACAGCTTACATGGATGGTGATAGAATACATTCCTTTTGGTTACGTCTTACATTGTAACCTAAGACAGTTTACAAGTTTGGCATCCGCCCTGTTTGTTCATTTATCTAAAAGTTACAGTCTTAAGGAGTTGGGATTTTAAATAACTTGTGGTTTTATTATCTTAGGGTTACAAATACAGCACGCTATTCTTTTATAATACATTCATCACACATGTATTTTGCTAATATGTACCTAATTTTATTACACACTTTGTTGCTATATTAGATATACTGCCTCTATAACTGGGTATTAATTATGTTCCTATTCTCTTATTACATTTTTCTATCCTTTGTGACACTTCTATTTGTCATTAAAACGGCAGTTATTATACATCTTCCTTCTTATCGCTTAGCCCACAAGGGTTAAGCCCTTGTCCTGCAGAAAAAGTGGTTAGCCAAATCCATTAACTCGCATTCCTTTCCCTTATCATCTTAGTCCACTCAGGTTTGGGGTTTTTTTCCAAGAGCAGCTAGCGTTAGACATAGCATCTACTATTTGCTATTTATTATTTGCTATCGTAGCCCCTTCTGGGGCTTGGCTTCTTGTCTTGCAAAAGTGGTTGCAGTCGAGCACATCAGGCAACACCCAACTTTTATTAATCTATACTTTATACTAAGGTGCTTGTGTTAAAGAAGTCCTGTGTTTCAAAAGTGTTATAAATGCCAATACGATATTCCAATTAAAATAATAATTCGGTTTATTAATAAAGATCGAATTACAAAATTTCGATAAACCCACCAACAGCGGAGACACTTGACAGAGTTTTTCCCGGGAAAATGCCAAGGGTGAACCGTGAGATACAGAACCTGGCAGTCTGCTATCTCCCCCAACAGTTCACAAATTTGCCCAGTTCAGGGCTTGGTTTTTTATACACTTTATTCTGCCCTCGGCAATATTTCCCCATATTTCCCATTGTTTCCTGACCAACTATACAAATTCAGGAGTTTCCCCGACCAGGCAGAAAAGAGTTCTTTTCTCAGTTCATATGTTCATGTCCAATTTCTATAGATCCTTATAGTTGATGAATGATCGAGATATGGATGATAGTCTGTGAAGGTGGCAACCAAGGTGTGGATCGCTGGGCCACCTTATCTTGATGGGTCTCCTCCCGGTACTTGAGAAGGCTGCAGGCTTTCCCGTAAATCCTTTGTTCCTTTCTGAATGGTGGCGCCTGCTTTTTCAGGGTTGTTAGTTTCACTATCTGCTAAAAGGTCTCCTGAAACATATACTTTACCCAATACACATTTATACAATTTTATAGTTTTTCAATTTACCATAAGAACATGAATTAATCATTTCACATTTTTCACAAAAAGCAATCCTATTTTGAGTTGCAATTTTGCCTATTTCTGAAATTTCCTCTTGTAATGCTTGTATGGCATCAGTGGTGCTATTACTAATTGATTCCATTACAGCTGATACATTTACTAAAGCCTTTTGTATCCTAGATACCCCTAACCATGGAATGAACCGTCTAACAAAGAAATGAAAGGCTGTTGGCCTCTCAACCAAAGGACTGGTAGATCTTTCTATTCGATGTACATAGCTTCTGACCCACCCCTTCACCCCTTCATCTCATCTAGTGAGTACATTGTCAGTTTGGGAACTATTGCTCCTAAAGTAGATGATCCATGCCGTCATGGGGGTAAAGCTTTTCTAGCAGTGTACCGACAAAGCCGGTACCATCCCGACCCTGTAGGGGCATTTCAATATTCTCCTTCAATGTTCAGGATTGTTATAGGTTGACACAGCTTGGTTTTTAGTTAAAGTGGAAATAGTTCCCTGTCAGGACCTTAAAATTGTTTTGAGACAGGCACCTATCTGTAGGAGTCTAGAACATCCCTCTGGCCACCCTGGAGGTTTTGGAGACCAGACAGGGGGGTCTGGGATCTGTACAGGGGGGTCAGTTAGACCCACACAGGTCCCAGGAGGACACTGCCTCTGATTCCTGTCCATGGGAGTGAACACTCACATGCAGGAAGAATCACAAATCCTGTGGCAGTGTGTTAATTTAATCAGTTAGGCTTTCTATACTTTTGTACTTGTTGGGTTCCCTGTACCCCACCCCTCGATTGTTCCTTTGTTTAACTCACATGACTCCGGCACCTATCATGCGACACATGGTTAGCTGCCTGTCATTTCTCCCGCCTTTGTAAATCCCTCCTATTTTTCCCCTGATTAGTCCAAGTGATGTTCTATTACACCTGTATCCCCTGGCAACCTGCCCCGGTTGGCTGGCAGTGGCTGGCCACCCCCTTTGTCCCCCCTCCGAATCCTTCAGACAAAAACCCCCCGCACCCCTCTCCCCCCGAACAGTTTCGGGGCTGAGGAGGTGTTTGCAATAAACCCTCTGTTTGTCTGAAATTGTTTCCTCCTTTCTTTCCACTGCCTGTCGAATCTCCATCGCTCGCATAAGCCTCTACCAGGCAAAGAACCCACAGGAGTCAGTACTGCCTGCTTTGCTCGCAGACTGACCCCCCCTACCACCCTGTCACTGTGTCTGGGCCAGCGGCGACAGAGCCCGTTGGCTCTCTGTGCGCACACCGACGGAGGTGTGGCGCCCACCGTCTGGCACTGGAAAGGGGCTTTCAGCGCCTTTACGGAGCCGCGGGCAGGATTGGTGCGTCTCAGCAAGGAGCTGAGCTCACCTGAAATAATCCCTGGACGTCACATCGGCCCGGGTTTGAGCGCCCTCCCCAAGGGACCGCTCCCCCGGGGGAGAGGAGGACAGCCGTCTCCGCCGCGTCCCGAAGACGGTCCTTCTCCGGTGGTGGATCTTCTGGAGCAGCTTTGGAGCACCACGCCAGGGGTTCGTAAGTAAGCAGACCCCCAAGACCGCAGGGCGGGTCAGTGGGGACGGCGTTCCCCTTTGTGGCAGCCTGTGGGGGACAGCCCCCCCTCGCTGAGGTCGCGCGGCCCCCGGGATTTGGGTTTTTTGGCCCCTGTCCTGGGCTCACTCCCCCCAGCACTTTTCCGTTCCCTCGGTTCATTTAAGGCTTTTATTTTTGTGCGCGAGCGCGGGCTCGCATGGCGCGGCTGCTGGCAGGCGCGGGTTTTCGCCGGCCAGCCAGTTTTGGTTTCGCCGCGTGCGCCGGCATTTTGCAGAGCGGTCGGGCGAGATTTTTTTTTGGTTGCATCTTTCGTTTGCTGGCTCCAGAGATTACGCAGGCAGAATGGGTGCTTCTCTGTCTGCTTCCCAGAAGGGAGTGTTTTACAGTTGTGTTGCGTTATTAGAAGCTAATAAAGTTAAGTTCTCTAAGGATTGTTTAAAAAAGCTGGTCTGATGGCTTTTCCTGCACTACCCGACGGCGTCCCCGCCGATGGTACACACCTCCCGGTTTTGGGAGCTGGCGGAAAAGAAACTGTTACAATTAGGTAACGCCGGGGAAAAGAACACACAGAAATTAGCCTTTTTAATTTTGCAGTTAAAGATGGCAGCGACAAAAAAGGGAGTGCAGAAAAGCTCTCAGGAACCCCAGCTAGCCCCGGTTTCCCTTCAACCCAGTCCCAGCCCCTCTGCCCCGAGAAAGGGAATTTTGAGGAAAGCGGCAACTCAGAGAGTTGTCAGCCCAGACTCTCCAAAAAATTCCCGGCCCCCGAGCCCCAGTAGCCTGGGACAGACTGCTGGGGACCCCTCGGAAGGCTCTGGCCAAGCTGACCGAGGACCTTTCCTTCCCCCTGCTTCCCCGAATTGCAAACCCAAGGTTCAGTTTAATTTAAATGCGTCACACTGGCCACAAAATGGCGGCAGCGACCCACCTAATGGCGTCCACTCCTCCACGTGGCCGCCACCCTTCCCCCATCCCCTGAACCCCTTCCTTCCCTCAGCTCCTCCCTCCGCCCCTCCCATAGCTCCTCCCCGGACCCCTTCCTCCTCCCCAAAGGTCCCGCCCACTCACCCTGCCCATCGACACGCCCCTGAGGACGCCATCTTGCCAGCAATTTTCCCACGCCCTCATTTCCGGTTCCCACGGTTGGGAACCGGAAGAAATGAGTGAGGGTGAACCGGAGGTCACTCTCTCTGCTGCGCCTGTCACCTACCGCAGGACACGTGGTGGTGACACACCAAAACCCAATTGGCATGCTTTTTCCCAAAGCATCATTCGGGATTTATGCAAGGCGCACAAGGAATATGGCAGGGAGAGTCCCTACTTCCGTGGCCTCCTCACTGCTGATCTCGCAGGTGTCCATGTTGTTCCAGCAGACCTCCGGCAGCTTTTCTCTTGCCTGATGAATGGCACAGAGTTTAAGCTCTGGGACGCAGAATTTAAACAGGCCCTGCGAGAAGCAATGCCTCAGTTGCCCTTTCCAGCCATCGATGAAGAGGGCAATCCCCTCTCTCTTGAGTTGCTTGCTGGTGAAGGTTCCTATGTTTCCCCTGAGTCCCAGGCAGCCCTAATACTCTCAGCAGTCCTTTCAATTATAAAAAATATAGCCTGCAAGGCTTTCTTTTGTTTGCAGCCAGACGCACCATCACCACCCTATACCACCATTAGGCAGGGACCTTCTGAATCATTTGTTGCCTTTGTAGAGCGGCTCACCAGAGCAGTGGAAGTTCAAGTTAAAACAGAAAGTGCACGGGAAGGTATTATAGGGGAGGGAGCTTGTTTTCGTTAATGCTAATGACCTGTGTAAACAGGCAATTTTGAGTCTTCCCCTAGATCCGCCCCGCACTCTCCAGTCCATGCTCCAGGTGTGCCAGATGAAGGTGCCCTTCCTTGCCCGGAGGAACCCACCACCACCCTCCCAGGCAACCTTTCCGCCCAAGGCTGTGCGTGCTGCAGAATCATCCCAACAGCCTCGACATCGTCCGCCTCGGCGGCGACCCTCCTTCGGCAATTGCCCTGGTCGCTGCTTCTTCTGCAAGGAAGAAGGACACTGGACTGCCAACTGCCCTAAGAAACCTTCACTACAGCGGACTCAAAATACACCTCCAGGAACACCGGTGCCTTCCCAGGCACAGCAAAAAAACTGAAAGGGGAGCGCGGGTCCACCCAGCGCGACGACCCCAATCGGGTGGACCGGGCAGGGAACTCCAAAGGGGGTCAATTGGATGGACATTCTACACCAGACTCAAGAACACCTGAACATGATATAGCAAAACCTATTCTCACTACCTCTTCCTTTTTTGAACCCTACAGGTTGCATCTCACCAGACCATTGTACCTGACGGATAGGGACTTCCATTTTGTGACCATAGACCCAAAGAAGTTACATCAGTGGCCAATGACCGGCGAAGGTAAGTTCATTGTCGTTGGTGATTGCAAATATACTCCGCAGGAGATTGAGGCAGTCCTGGGGACACTTCACAACAACCCCAGGGCCCTCATTCTCTGGCTGCGCTGCACTCATCAGCCCACATTTTTACCCAAGGGCCAGGTCATCGCACAAGCAATTCCTTATGGTGACCCAGAACATCTTACCTTTACTGTAAATGCTGTACATCACATTTCCACCCGTAAGCCCTTAGTGCGATGTACGCTCACTGTGGGAGATGAGTCAATAGATAAAGATCTGCTTTTTCACACAGAGGCAGATGTGACGATTATTCCGACCGCGGAATGGCCGTCGCACTGGGCCCTAGAGGACGTGGACGGACAGATCCAATGTGTAGGAGGGTTCCAATCCGCAAAACAGTCAAAAAACGTGGTAAAAATTAGGGGGCCAAAAGGACAATTGGCTGCCATCCGTCCTTTTGTTTTAGATTACAAGGAACCCCTGCTTGGAAGAGACCTCATGGCCCAGTGGGGGGTCACAATTGAAATTCCCGACCCCTCGCAAAATTTTCAGGCAGCGGCTGCTGAGAAGTGCCTGACCCTCAAACTGAATTGGACGACAGATAAACCAGTCTGGGTTGAGCAGTGGCCGCTAACAAAAGAGAAATTACAGGCTCTTGAGGAGCTCGTGGAGGAGCAATTAACTAAAGGTCACATCGTGGAGACCAATTCTCCATGGAACTCGCCCGTTTTTGTCATTCGAAAGAGTGACAAAAAACGATGGCGCCTCCTCCACGACCTCCGCCAAATTAACGAAGTAATTGAAGATATGGGGTCTCTCCAACCTGGAATGCCTTCCCCAACCATGCTGCCACGAAATTGGAACCTGGCTGTAATTGACATAAAAGATTGCTTTTTCCAAATTCCTCTACACCCGGATGATGCCCCTCGTTTCGCCTTCTCGGTTCCTTCCATCAACCGAGCGGCCCCAAGGAAGAGATACCACTGGAGGGTGCTCCCGCAAGGGTTGAAAGCCTCCCCAGTGATGTGTCAGCAGTACGTCTCTTCCTTGCTGTCCCCTGTGCGTGCAGCCACGGAGGGGGTTGTCATCCACCACTATATGGATGACATCCTCGTTTGCGCGCCAACCGAAGATGAACTTAAGCGAGCGCTTGACCTTGTAACCAATTCGTTAGTTGCTGCAGGGTTCGAGCTGCAAAAAGATAAGATCCAAAGGATGCCACCCTGGAAGTACCTGGGCCTGGAGATTGGTAAGAGGACCATTGTGCCTCAAAAATTGGAAATACGGACAAATGTCCGTACCCTTGCAGACCCCCATCAGCTTTGCGGTGCCTTGAATTGGGTAAGGCCCTGGCTAGGTCTGACCACCGAGGATCTAGCCCCTCTTTTCAATTTATTGAAAGGGGGAGGGGAGCTCAGTTCTCCTAGGGTGCTTACCGCAGAGGCAGGGGCAGCGTTGGAGAAGGTCCAGCAGGCAATGACATCGCGACAGGCACACAGATGCGATCCCGAGCTTCCCTTTCGGTTCATCATTCTGGGTAAGCTGCCACATCTACATGGGATCATTTTTCAATGGGACACGGGTGCAAAAACATCAGCACACAACACCAAGGGCCAAGGCAGAAAGGACCCTCTTCTTATTATAGAGTGGGTCTTTCTCAGCCACCATCGGCCCAAAAGAATGACACAGCCACAAGAGCTTATGGCTGAGCTCGTCCGCAAAGCAAGAACGCGGATGAAAGATTTGGCAGGGTGCGACTTTGAATGTATTCACATGCCAATTGGATTGTCAACAGGCCAAATGACCAAACCCATGTTGGAACACCTGCTTCAGGAAAATGAAGCACTTCAATTCGCTCTAGATTCCTTTACGGGCCAAATTTCAATTCATCGGCCGGCCAACAAACTATTTAATTCGGACGTAACATTTAAATTGGCTTTAAAGAGTGTCCAGAGCAGGAGACCTCTCGATGCGATGACAGTTTTTACTGACGCATCCGGGAGTTCTCACAAGTCAGTGATGACTTGGGAGGACCCTGAAACTCGGCAGTGGGAGGCAGATATTAAAGTAGTTGAGGGTTCACCTCAAATAGCCGAGTTGGCCTCTGTCGTCAGAGCACTTGAGAGATTCTCTGGACCTCTCAATATTGTAACCGACTCCGCATACGTAGCGGGGGTGGTATCTAGAGCAGATCAGGCAATTTTACAAGAGGTGTCCAACACAGCTCTGTATGAGCAGCTCTCGAAACTGGTCAAACTTGTCTCCCACTGAGAGCAACCGTTTTATGTGATGCATACCAGGTCGCATACCGAATTGCCTGGGTTTATTGCTGAGGGTAACAGGAGGGCTGACGCTCTTGCTGCCCCTGTAGCGATAGCCCCATTGCCTGACGTTTTTGAGCAGGCCAAGCTCAGCCATCAGCTGTTCCATCAGAACGCGCCTAGCTTGGCTAGACATTTTAACCTCACACGTCAACAAGCTAAGGCGATTGTTGGCTCGTGTCCTTCCTGTCAGTCCCACGCTGTGCCTACCCTGCATGCCGGAGTCAACCCTCGCGGGTTGGAGAGCTGTGAACTCTGGCAGACGGATGTCACCCACATTCCATCATTTGGGAGACTGAAGTACGTTCACGTCTCCGTCGATACCTTCTCTGGCGCTGTCTATGCCTCTGCGCACGCAGGTGAGAGGGCCCAACATGTTATCCAACACTTTGTTCAGGCCTTCTCATTCATGGGCATCCCCAAGGGGATCAAAACAGACAACGGCCCTGAGTACAAATCCAAGGAATTTGCTGGCTTCCTGCAGCAATGGGGAGTGGAGCACAAGACAGGCATCCCCCACTCCCCCACAGGCCAAGCAATCGTAGAGAGGACCCACCAAGAGATCAAGAGGGTCCTTAAACAACAGCAACAGGTATTAAAGGTGGAACCGCCGGCAATCAGATTGGCCCGAGCCCTTTATGTCATCAATTTTCTAAATTGTTCCTTTGAAAATCCCAATCCGCCCATTACCATACACTTTGGGTGCAACAAGGAGTGGCAGTTCGATCCTAAGCCCCCGGTGCTGGTGAGATCGCCTGAGTCAGGGAAGGTGGAGGGTGCATTTGACCTGGTGACGTGGGGGCGTGGGTACTCCTGTGTCTTCACGCCTACCGGGATCAAATGGATACCTGCCAAGTGGGTAAAACCATTCATTAAAAGGAAGAGGGAGCGTGACGACAGCGTCCCGCAGGTGGCTTCGGCGGCATACCGTCGTTGAAGGCAAGTCTCCTCCAGACCCTCTCTTCCCATCCTGTGGGAATGGGACCATGACCTGTCCTTTACCTATTTCTGTGACCCAAATTAATAATTTTTGGCCCCCCAGTTTTGTTTTTCAGACCCGGACCCAAGATGCTAAGCCTCCCGACCGTGCTCTTTCTGACCAATCTGCTAACATTCACCCAAGCTTGGACCGTCCCACAGTCGCGAGCCAACGTGTGGGCTCTGCTCGTGGAATCTATGGGACAGGATCACATCTGTCTCAATCAAGCATCAGCCTCAGACCCGATGTCCACATGCCTCATGGGGATTCCCTTTAGACAGTGGGAAATGCCTGAAAGACTTCTCCATCGTGCCCACTGCATCAGTAAGACCTCCCAATTTAATCCTTTTATTGGCTGGAAGAATTTTGTGCTTTCCCTGCCAGATATGAAAGAAGGAACCCCGAGAGCTGCGGCTCCTCGGAGCAACTACAGCTCCCGCCTGCATTCGTATTACCAATTCGGCCGACGCTTTAGACAACCGCACCAAGCACGCTTTTCAATCTAAAGTGCTAGACAGAGCCCACTCGTGGGGCAAGAAGTTGGCCAAGGGAGTTCTTTCCCCTCAAATTCACAACCACCCCAAAAGGTTACCCGAGGGAGTCTTTCTGATCTGCAGAGATCGGGCTTGGGCAGGTATCCCCTCTCGTCTTTCTGGAGGTCCGTGCACCCTAGGAAAGGTAGGGCTGTTCACACCCAACAAGATGCAAATTACGGATTGGAAAGAAAAGCAAAAGAAACAAAGTGGTGCACATGGATTGGCAATTTCCAAAAGAGACCTTAGAAAATTAGACCCGGATTGCAATTTGGAAATTATTCATTGGAACAAAATTAAAGAGGTCGCAATCACAAATTTTGCCCCATGGGTCTCCTTTGCTAAGGCCGTGGGGGAATTGGGACATTTAAAATGTTGGGTGGCGAAACAAGCAAATTTAACCTCCAAAACCCTATTCAACCTCCTGGAGGACGAGGAAATAATGAGGCAAGCTTCCCTCCAAAATCTGGCAGCCATAGACTACATCATACTTCTCCACGATCACGCGTATGAGGAGTTTGAGGGTCTATGTTGTTTTAATCTGTCGACTCGGGCTGAGAGCACTCGAAAAATCATTACACAGATGCAAAATATGATCAGTGACATCAAAAGAGAGACAGGTGATTGGATGAGCAACATTTTTAAAGGTTGGGGTTTATCTAGATGGGCCGGGTCCATTTTAAAAACATTTCTGTTGATTTTGTTTATTATTTTAATTGTTTGTCTTGCTTTCGGACTAATCAGGAGATCGTTAATTAAGTTAGTTTTAAGTTCCACATCTACCCCCTCTCCGGCTGCTGCTCGGGTCGCCAAGGCCACGGCTCCTGAAGACGAGTTGAAGGAGCTTGAAAAGGAGCTTGAAGAAGAAAGTGACGGTGAAAGCCTCGCAGACGATTAGTGGCCAGCTCAACAACCTCGATTCGCCAAATGTTACCTGGACTCTGAGCGTCTGCCGGACCCCCCTCACTTCTGTTCTTTTAGTAAAAAGAAAACGGGGAGATGTGGCAGTGTGTTAATTTAATCGGTTAGGCTTTCTATACTTTTGTACTTGTTGGGTTCCCTGTACCCCACCCCTCGATTGTTCCTTTGTTTAACTCACATGACTCCGGCACCTGTCATGCGACACACGGTTAGCTGCCTGTCATTTCTCCCGCCTTTGTAAATCCCTCCTATTTTTCCCCTGATTAGTCCAAGTGATGTTCTATTACACCTGTATCCCCTGGCAACCTGCCCCGGTTGGCTGGCAGTGGCTGGCCACCCCCTTTGTCCCCCCTCCGAATCCTTCAGACAAAAACCCCCCGCACCCCTCTCCCCCCGAACAGTTTCGGGGCTGAGGAGGTGTTTGCAATAAACCCTCTGTTTGTCTGAAATTGTTTCCTCCTTTCTTTCCACTGCCTGTCAAATCTCCATCGCTCGCATAAGCCTCTACCAGGCAAAGAACCCACAGGAGTCAGTACTGCTTGCGTTGCTCGCAGACTGACCCCCCCTACCACCCTGTCGCTGTGTCTGGGCCAGCGGCGACAGAGCCCGTTGGCTCTCTGTGAGCACACCGACAGAAAATCCTAAGAATTTGAAATAAGTAGTGGATGGTTTATTATAGAATATAAATATAGAAATTAGGATTCTTAGCATATGGGGCTGAAGAGACAAGATGGAGGAATTGGGGAGTGGCCCCTGTCTTCCTTGTTCTTGTTCTCGTCCCCCATCTTGTGCTGAGTTGGGTTTTAGAGATTGGTTTAGAGTAGAACTGACATGTTAGTATAGGTAATAGGTATTGGTAAAATTTTGTAAATAAAAAATACGTCTCAGACAGTGGTTGGGTCAAGGGGACCGTACATAAGGTACGGGGCTCTCTGATCTGCCCAGTCCGCCGCGTGTCCTGCTCTGCGGAGACACCTTGCAGAGCTGAGAAAGAACTAAGATAAGGTACCCTGCCAGGGAAGTGTTTGGCAGAGCTGAAAAAGGACTGAGATAATGAAGAATAAACGGCCTTGGAAATGTGCACCGGCGGACTCAACTTGTCATCTCTACCTCTGGTGTGTAACACTTAGGGCAAAGAGAAGACTGAAAACCTTATTACCCCTGGGAACAGCAACCCAGGGGAAACTCCTAGGGAACAGCAACCTTGGGAGACCCTTATTACCTTGGGGCCAGCAACCCCAGGGAGAATCTCAGGGAAACAATAACCCTGAGACCTATCAGAGTTCATTTTTGAATACTGACATATTGTTAGACCATTGAAGAAGCTGGATGCGATTTTGAGGAATACCCATTTAAATTCTTAGGGAGGGCAAGTTGGCCCTTTCCTCTCGGCCATTTGAACAGGTGACATCAGCCAGGCCGTTCTGACAGAACGGCCCAGGCTGGCTGGGCCCTGCCGCTCTCCCTGTTAGGTGGGGGAGGCGGCCAGAGGCCTGGAGCCAGCCGAGGGGAGCTGGGCCCCTGATAACACCTCTGGGCCCAGCTGGGCTGAGCCCCCTCCCCCCCCGATTGCCATCGAGGGGTGGGCAGAGCCCCCTCTTTCCCTCTCCTCCAGTGACTCCCAGGCAGAGAGGAGAAGGGGAGAGAAGCTCAACTGCTCTGAGGAAGGCGGCCAGAGAGGCTGCCCAGCAGATCACATGACCATCGCAAGTCTGGGCAGATTTAACTCTTTCTTAGTAACATGAAGCTTTCGAAACGACTCTTCCTTGAGAGAGAGGAGAGATGGGAAGAGTGAACATAGAGAAGACCCAGCATGAAGTCAGATGGAGAGAGAGAGTGAAAGACTAATTGGAGGAAGGATGGGGGAGTTGCCTGCTGGCTGGACTTCAATTAGAGCCATGGAACTGAACTCTATATGTAATTTATCCCTTCAAACCATGAAAAAGATATGCATTTGGGGAGATGATAGTTTATTTGCAGATCCTTTGAGCAAAGGTGTTGTGATAGACTGAGTAATATTGCATTAGAATCTGTGATTCTTGTAGTCCCATGAGATGCTTGAACAGAGAGAGATGAGAAGCCTTTGTGCCAGTGGAGAAGTGAAGAGATAGCTCTGTTCTCTGAGAAAAAGAATCCTTTGCCTCTGGAGTTGTGAATCTTTAAAAGGTGACACCCCAATATGCCTAAGTTCACATGACCTATGGGCAGCTTGGGAAACTGCTAATGGGAGGAAGGGTCAGTGTTGGAGTCCATGTTTCCATGGATCCTCCGCAGAGAGTGAAATATGAAGGGATTGAACTAAAACCTTTAGAAAAATTAGAATATATAAATCCATATATGCATAAAGTAGAAATCTAAGTCTCAGTTTTATGCTTCACATGCCCTAAGTGCCTAGTTGTTAGTGTAGAAGTACAGAGCTTCAGGCCTAGTGATAGAGTTTAGACACAACAAAAATAGAGTTCTTTGGCCTAGTCACCATGAATAGGCATTTCTGCCCTTAGGTGACTGACCGCCAGAGAGGCCTACCAGGCCTCACAGCTGCAACAGAGTACTGTTTATAATTTTTGGTATGAATTTTGCGCAAATAAGACAAAGTTTTTTACATATGTTAAGATAGAGTTTTTCACATAACAAGATAGAATTTTTACACACAATAAAATAGAACTTTTATGCTAGTAAGACAGAGTTTTTGCACTGATAGATATGCTATATGCCTAGGTTTTTGATGCTGCTTTTCGTAGTTTTTCATAGTTTTACCAACTTAGAAAATTGCACCTAGATTGGGTAGTGTGTAGATAAAGATAGGAATATGCATTTGTAACTTATGGATAAAAAGCCTCTGGGCTGAAAGTGAAGGTATCGATCAACCCGATCTATCGATCCAACCTCCACCTTCTGCAGCCTGAGGAATGAGCCCTGCCAGGGAGCCGAACGGGATTCTAAAGGTACCATCTATTGTAGTCTTTGTTGCTCGGATCAGGGCCCTGGGGTCCCGTCCCTTCCCTTTCCCCCTGCGGCGTTTGCCCCGGAACTCTGTTCGGGGCTGCCAGTGACTCTGTGCAGGTTCGGGACCCCGGGACCCCTTCTCGCCTCTGCGACCCCGGGACCCCCTTCCTGTCACTGCGATCCCGCATCCAGGAACTCTGCCGGGTTCGGGACCCCCTTCCTATCACTGCGTCCCCACGGCTGGGAACTCTGTTCGGGGCTGCCAGGGACTCTGCGAGGTTTCGGGACCCCGGGACCCCTTCTTGCCTCTGGGACCCCAGGACCCCCCATTACCCTCGCATCCCTGCAGCTGGGAATTCTGTCGGGCTCGGGACCTCCCACTGCCATCGCATCCCTGTGGCCAGGAATTCTGCTGGGTTAGGGACCCCCATTGCCATTGCGTCTCCACGGCTGGGAACTCTGTCTGGTTCGGGATCCCTCACTGCCTTCATGACCCTGCGGCCGGGGACTCTGAGTGGGTTCAGATTCTAGGGACCTTTTCTGTCGCTGTGATCCCCACGGCTGGGACCCCTGTCTGATATTTGTGATTTTGTGATCCCTTTCTGTTATTGCAACCCCATGGCTTGAAACCCTGCTTGGGGTCAGGAGATTGAAGGCTGTTTTACCTAAAGGCTTTGATGTTAAATTCTATGCTTTACTAGAATTTGCTTGCTAAGACTTATGTTTATAACCGATTGTGACATTGTAAGACCGCTCATTTAGGACTCTCGCACCTTCAGATACATGCTTTCATATAATAAACAATTCTGTTTACGACCTTAAAATGTTCTTAGACCTTTAAGACCTATAACCTGTAGAAACGGCCTCGGCAGGTCAGAATGGTCACAGAAGCAGATTTTCCCTGGGTGGATGTTTCTGTGACAGTTAAAACCTACAAGAAAACTTCCAAAATCAGTGGGATCCATGACTCTACAGACTCCTCTCCTAAGGAAGTAATGAAACACTATTTTCCAAATGGTGAAACTGACTGAAAAATCACAAGTTGTTTCTCTATGTTGCTTGTGGGAAGGTGAACAGTTTGTGGGGAGAGGGGAAAGGTTTTGAAAGTTTCATTTTTTTCCCTTTTCCTTTAGTGTGTGTTAATAAATCTATCTTTGTAACCTTTAAGTTGGGCCTGTTTTGCCTCTTTCCTCCCAAAGGTCTATCTCACAGAAAGAAAAAAGAGTAAGCGCAAAAACCATCACAAATTTGGTGTGTTGACCGGGAAAAGTTAAAATTGGCGAACGTGAAACTACTACATGAATTGGTGTTTCTGCCCGGTTCGAATCAAACCAGAACAGGGATCTTATCAAAACCTTGTACTTGAGTTTTCCTAGTACAAAATGGGTAATTTCTTACTAATACTTCAAGACAGTCCTTTTGAGACTATTTTCTCAGCTGTTACACATTTTGCATGGGTAGCATTAGGCATTTTTACCTTCTAGACGGTAAGGTCGGTATCCCTCCAATCAGTAAACTTTGGTTGTTGAAATAGTGTGTTCCAGTTTGGTTTTGGTATGGGGACTCTAAACAATTCTACTCTCAACTTTATATCATTTGGAAAATGTGAACATACCCAGCAATTTGTCCAGTTTAACACCTTGAGTTCTGTATCATTTGGAAATGCTTATTTCCATTCCATTCTACCTCTAGAGAATTCCTCTTCTCTTGTTTTAGTTAGATTTACATAATCTTGTCTTTGTTAGATTTTAGAATTTGCATTTCTCCCATTACATTTTAAAGGTAGCCCTATAAAAGTAGCTCTATCCCAATCATAAACAAGAATCCATGAAAGCTTGGTGTTAGGCATAAAATTGAATTCCCTTTTTAATTCCTGCATAAATTAATGTCAAATCCAGGGTTCAGCATCATGGTTGGCAATTCCCAATATTTAATTCATCCCACTTGACAACAAAAAATAAAATCATATCCTCTTGTCCATTGTGTGGTCTCAATTCCTATTTTTAAAGAGATCACTTCCTTTAACTGAATTCTCAGTTGTTTTGAGAATTGTTCCAAAGACTATTTCTACTGACCTGTTAAATAACTATATTCCATTGTCCATTTCTTCTTATACATTTCTAATAGGCAGCAAAGGCGTCCAAGAATTAGGGCTTGCATCCTTATCATTTTGTTTACTAAATCTGTAACACCCATACCCCAAACTGCTTGATAATATGCAAACAACAAATATAACAAACACTGAGCATAAATGCAATCTAGATCAATAAATGAAATAAAAATGCTGTGTGTGCAGTCAACTGGCACTTAGCTATTTTAAATTTTGTAGGCCCTTGTTGAGTACAAGCCCATTCAAGAGTGGAAGTCTTCAACAAGGGATAATGAATCCACGGTCCCTTTTCGCCAGTCTTAACTGCAGTGTAAGTGGTTAGTAATACCTGGAAGGGTTCTTTCCACTGTTGGGCCAAAGGCTCCAAGTCCCATGTTTTAACAAGTAACCAATCTCCTGGTTGGATAGAGTGCATCAAACCATCCAGTCTCAGCAGTCTAGAGGTTACAATGTATTTTTGTAATGCCTATAGAACTTGGCCTAAAGAGATCAAATACTTGTTTATGTCCACATTTCCTTGTATATGCAAAGTACCTGGAATTACAGGGGCCTGAAACAGCCTTCCATACAACAATTCTTATAGACTCAGGTCATCTTTGGATCTTTTTTGTATGTGAATTCTTAATAATGCTAATTGTAATGCTTGAACCCAAGTTAAAGAAGTGTCATGACATATTTTGCTCATTTGCCTCTTTAAGGATTGATTCATTCTTTGTACTTTCCCACTGGACTGTGATATCCACAGAGTATGTAGATCCCAGGTTAAACCCAGGACCTGACTTGCTTTATAATTTCAGCTATAAAATGGAAGCCTTCATCTGAGGACATTCCCAAAGGTATTCCAAATCTAGGTATAATTTCTTTGAGCAACATCTTTGTGACTTCTCTGGCTTTGTTGGCATGACAGAGGCCTGTTTCTGGCCACCCAGAAAAGATGTCAACCAGTACTAAAGGATATCTATAACCCATTTTTCATAGTAATTCAGAAAAATCAATTTGCCAATAGTCACTAGGTGTATAACCTTGTTGTAAAGTCCTCAAGAAACGTTTTTTGGCATTGTTAGGATTGTTCTTCTGGCAGACTAAACATTTGCTCACTATTGATTTGGCAATTCCTGTCATTCCCACACTAATCAGTTTTCTGCATATCTTTGTCCAAACTCTCGATTCCCCAATGTTATTTTATGTTCTCTTTCAATAATTTCTTTCATTATACAGGTGGAACTATTTGCCCACTAGGGGTTGCCCTCCACACTCCTGCTACTTAAGTGGCTTTTAACAATTCAATAAACTGTTTATCTGCAGAACTGTACTGGGGTTTGGAGCCAGGGAGTGTTACGAACTGTTTTAACACAGAAGACCAAAGGAAACTAAGGCTCTGTGAATAAAATGGATCGAACCCTGAAAGGTTTGAAATATATGCAGAAAACATGATTAAAACCAAACAAGGTTAGATGTTGGTGCCAAAAAAGGTGATATATTTTATTTAATAGTAAAAGAGGCAAAGAGAAAGAAAGAAAAGAAAGAAAAGAAAGAAATAGAAAAAGAGGTGTGTGCGGGGGAGGGAGGGGACAGAGAGAGAGTGACAGAGGTTAGGTAGAAACATATCACCCTTCTGAGGGTCCCAATGACATCTCATGGTTCCCTCCATCTGGTCTTCTTGGTGGTGAGGGTCCCCCACCACCTCACCACCAAAAAAGTATAGAATCCAACGGATTAATATATGTTTGGGCCAGATGGGAACACCCAGGTGCCTCCCCTGGGGAGGGCAAGTTTGACACTGTCCCTTGCAACACTGTGGATCTGTTGCAGTGCTCTGGTGCCGGGTCTGGGGACCCCTTTGGGGAGGGTCTTTGATGGGCCATGACACCCCCTCTGCTGTCCTTCATGTGGATGTGACTTTTCTATGGGTGAAGGGGTCCTTGCAACTGGGATGGTCCGCACAGCAGAGGATGGGCATTCACTGCTTCCAACGAGAGGCTTTTTCACTACACACCCAAAACCTCTCTGCCCACCTGTCAGAATCCAGGACATCCCTCTGGTTGCCCTGGAGGGTTTGGAGACCAGACAGGGGGGTCTGGGATCTGTACAAGGGGGTCAGCCAGCCTCACACAGAGCCCAGGAGGACACTGCTTCTGATCCCTGGCCATGGGAGTGAATGTCCACATTGTATGAAGAATCACAAGCCGAAAGAATTCAAAATAAGTAGTAGCTGGTTTATCACAGAGTGTAAATGTAGAATCTAGGTTTTTTAGTATATGGGCTTGAAGAGGCAAGATGGAGGAATTGGGGAGTGGTCCTGTCCTCCATGTTCTTGTTCTTTTCCCCCATTTTCTGCTGAGTTGTATCACAAGGATTGGTTTAGAGTAGAAATTACATGTTAACATAGGTAGTATTGGTAAGATTTTGTAAATAAAAAGTACGTTGTGGATGGTGGTTGGACCAGAGAAATGGTACAAAGGGTCCGGGACCCTGTGATCTGCCCCAGTCCGCCGCATGTCTTGCTCTGCTGGGGATGCCTTGCAGAGCCGAGAAAGAACTGAGATAATGAAGAATAAACAACCTTGGAAACATGCACTAGCGGACTCAGCTTGTCTTCTCTGGCTCCGGCGTGAGACCTTTTGGGCAAGAGAAACTTGAAAGCCTTATTACCTTGGGGAACAGCAACCCTGAGACCCACCCTTTGGTGTGAGAGTCTGTGCATGTCTAGCAGCTTGTAGTCCCGGAGCTGTGGTCTCCACCCTGAAGATGCTAAGCCTGATTCCTCTGAATGTATTCTTCTCCCCAGACCTGAGTTAATTTATCTTATCTCCATCAACGTCCCCTCAGGGTTTTGGTGGTTTTCTCTGCAGCTTTTATACAGTTTTGCTATAATTGGAAAAAGTCCTTCATGAAGATGTTTAAGCCATAAATTATATTTCAATCTCCAACAGGAAGAACTACCTTATTTGTGGTACTAAAGCAAAAATACCATTTTCTGAAGCCTCCTTTGCAGTTTTATCTGCTAGCCTGTTTACAATATTTACAGAGGAGAGCCCAGTCTGCCGCACTTTGCAGTGCATCACTGCCACTTCTTGCAGCTTCTGGATGCTTTCCAGGAGTTGTAAAATTTATTCTCTTACCTTCTATCTGTCCTAAGTATGTGGGATGAACCAGGTTTTTTCCAATGGTTAAAAAACATCCTGTGCTGTGGTCTGCCTAACATGAAGTGCCTAACAGAAGTTAAATTGTATCTAGGGATTAAAATCTAAGTATGAACTCCATGAGAGTTTTATCTTCTCATGAAAGTTTTATTAGTCATATCACATTTTCTAGCTAATCTTGAATTAATACTTGAAATCATAGGAGTAGACAATATTTTCACAAATGTGAAAAGAGAAGAAATTTTGAAAGTAAATAAAAGTATTTTTAGTCAGTGAGATGCTTTCTTTTACAATCATTTTTGCCTATGGTGATTTCATAGAAACATAGAATATGCTGAATTGGAAGGGACACATCAGTATTATCGAGTCCAACTCCTGGTCATGCACAGGACATGCCAACAATTCCACCCTGTGCCAAACGCTCCTTGAGCTCAGGCAGGCTTGGTGATGTGACCATTTCCCTGGGCAACCTGTTGCAGTGCTTAACCACCCTCTGGGTGAAAAACCTTTTCTTGATATCCAACCTAAACCTCTTCCCACTAAGCTTCATGCCATTTTCTCAAGTCCTGTCACTGGTCACAAGAGTAAAGAAATCGGTACCTGCCCCTTCTGCTTTCCCCCATGAAGATGTTGAAGACTGGAATGAGGTCTCCCCTCAGACTCCTCCTCTCAAGACTGAGCAAACCAAGTGAGCTCAGCTGCTCCTGTGAGGACTTAAAAGAATGCAGTGAGATGTCTCAAAACACTGACAACGAAACAAGTCCCCATAAGATAACCCACCACAACAGGAACTTTAGATGAGCGCAGATGGCAAAAAAGAAGGTACTAATTCCAGGCCTGAACAGAGGTGATAGTTTGGAATTAGCACACTGGACAAAATTCCACTGTGCAGACTGTAGGAAAGTAAACCACTGCTTACACCCATGCTAGCCCAAATTGTGAGAACATCTGTGACCACCCCTTGGATATTCAGACTTTATAGAGATGGTACCTCCAAAAGAATGACTCTGGGACCCCCACCAGCAAGAAGACAAGGGTGAAGAAGGACCAGCAGGATGCCGCAGGAATCCACATGGTGATATCTTCTGCTTAATCTGTCTCTCTCATTCTCTTTCGTTTCCCATCCCTTCTCTCTTCCTTTTTCTCTCTCTGTCTCACATTGTCAGCAAACTTACTTTGTATCCCTTTGAGTTCTGTGTCCCAGTCATTTATGAAGATGCTGAAGAGAACTGGTTCTAAGACGGAGCCCTGAGGAACCTCAGTATTGACCAGTCGCCAGCCTGGTGTCACTCCATTCACTATAACCCTTTGTGCCTGACCCATGAGCCAGTTGCTCACTCATCACATGATGTGTTTATCCAGCTGGGGGCTGGACAGTTTGTCCAGAAGGATCCTGGGAGAGACAGTACCAAAACTTTTACTGAAATCCAAAAATATTATATCAACTGGCTGCCCTTGATCAACCAGGTAGGTTAACAGGTGGGTTACATTGACATAAAAGGAAATCAGGTTTGATAAGCAGGACTTTCCCCTCATGAAGCTGTGTTGGCTATGACTGATGACTGCATTGTCTTTCAGGTGTTTTTCAATACCTCCCAGAATAATCTCCTCCATAACTCTACCAGGCACTGAAGTGAGACTGACAGACCTGTGTTTCCAGGGTCCTCCTTCTTGAAAATTGGGACAATGTCCACTAGCTTCCAGACAGGTGGGACCTCTCTGGATTCCCAAGCATGTGAATCAACACATACAAGTAACCCAGGACAACAACCAAACTACAGCTGAAATGTAAAGAGTAGATTTCATTACCATGCTAAAAATGCTGGGCACTTGTGGGAATACACAAGACAGAGAGTCAAACAGACTTGATTAGCATAGCTAGTTTGATAACCAAGATGCCATGGCAGGAACAAACAGAACTTTGAAGATTACAGAAGATGGGATTACACCTGCTTATGGGAAGAGAGAAGATTCAATCAACTTCTGCAAGCAAAGAATTATTGTAAAATGCATGAGTTTTCTGTGTGATTTTTAACCTGATTATTGTAGTAGAAATTAACCTGTCTGAAATAGTATATAAGCTTTTAGGAAACCTGAGTAAAATCAAATTCTAATCACCGAATCAGTCTTCCCATCTCTCAGTCAGTCACCAATAGGCACTGGGCGGCAGAGACACATGGGGGCGCAGGCTCCATTAGTCTCAGTTCATCCTAGCAGACAGGGGGTCCTAATGTCAGCCCCAATATATCAAAGGGCTTCACGCACGTGCATTTTATCACAAGGCTATGCTTTTATGATCTCTCTCCCAGCAGGAGGCTCAAGCATGTCTGTGAGAGTGTGTTATCTCTCCATAGGAATTCTACTTCTCAAAATAGGCAGAGGATGAACAACACTAGGCATAATGAATGGAGTTTTCCCACAGACATTCTTAGCATTCCTAGCTGCAAGGTCACTTTGAGCACTATTCCCTTCTCACCAAATCTTCTGGTTTTAACCCTTTCTTCCCAATACCAAGACCGCTCAAAAATCTTTGAGAGACATTTTGTGATGACATCAGCAGCTCTTTGAGGATTCTTGGATGAATCCCATCAAGCCCCATAGATTTTTAGGAGTCCAGCTGAAGCAGAAGAACCTGCACAAATTCAAGTGAACTGGGTGTTTATCTTTCTTGCAGTCATGGTCCTCCAGCTCAGGGCATTGGGATCCCCTTAGTCTGTCTACACTGATTTGAACACAAGTATAATAAATTTCTTCAAATAGAGGTTTAAAATAGGATTTTGACTAAAAACCCCATTTTAATAAACCTCTGTTTTGAGGATAGCAAATGAGAGCAATGAGCCTTAAGCATTATTTCCTCAAAATTCTGAGTAGCTTTAAGTAGCTAATTTTCTATATTAAACAGATGGTTTTGGTAGGTTTTTTTGGTAGCTTTTTTAGTTAAAATAGTATCTTTTTTTAGATTTGAGACTTTTAAAAAATGTTGTTTTTTAATAAACTTTCTAATTTTATCTTTTTTTTTCTTTTTTTTTTTTTTTGGAAGACAAATTTAACCAAACAGCTTATATATGCACATAGGAATAAACTAGCACAAAATTTAAACAGATGGATATTAAATGCCCTTTCAGTATCTTGCTAGAAATATTATTTAGATTTTTAAGAAAAGTCTAGAATACAGTTTTCTTTGTATAAATGACGCATATCCAAATTCTGCAATGAGAAGTTTAAAGAGCAAACACTGTAAACTAGCTTTTCTCTGCAGTCTTCAGTAGTTTATTCAGCTTATGTAATTTACATTTCCCCTTCCAAGATACTCAGGCACTGCACAAGGTAGTGAAAATTCAAAAACAAAGTATAGCTGATGTATTTTAGGAAAAAACTAACTGATTTTTTTTTTTACTTTAGTAGTATTTTATATTTTGGTGACAGGTTAAAAACTGGTGGATACTACTATGATGTTAATTTGGGGGATTTGGCTGGAATGGATGTCTCTCTTGAAGCTTTTCAATTGATCCAGCCTTGTGTATGATAGGCATTAAAAAGAATTTTTTTCTTTTTACCTAAGACAGTGCCTGTTTTAGGCTCCAAACAGAATGCACAAACCCCATGTAAGATTGTTTGAAAGACTTTTACATTACATTATAGTTTTTGTGGTAAATGGAATATGACTCCAAGAACTTCTCTGCTTATGCCTTTTCATGCTTTTTCCAGGGATTTGCATTTTTTTCCTTTTGGAAAGATGCAGGTAAATTTGCAGATGCATATGTTAATAGCATATCAGCCAATCTATTATAAAACTCTCAGAGACAGAATACATTTTCCATATTTACTTTGCTTATATAAAATTAATGAGGAAGAGAAGAAAGTTAAAACAGTTGACCCCTTTGTGGAAACCCTCTATAGTTTCTGCCAGTATTTTGCAGGAGGGAATATAGTTTTCCTTAAATCTTCTGTTTCTGGAAGTATTGGTCCTTTGCATTGCACTGATAATTAACTATCTACATTGTGTACATTTAAAAAGTGTAGGTCTATTGAAGAAAAAATCCCTATATATTTATAATCTGGATGAGGGGATTAAGTGCACCCTCAGAAAGTTTGCAGACATCACCAAGTTGGGTGGGGGTGTTGATCTGCTGGAGGACAGGAGGGTTCTGCAGAGGGATTTGGACAGGCTGGATTGATGGGCCAGGGCAAGTCATATGCAGTTCAACAAGGCCAAGTACCAGGTCCTGCATTTGGGTCACATAACTCCCTGCAACACTACAGACTTGGGAAATAGTAGCTGGAAAGCTACCCAGGAGAACCTCAGGACCTTCTAGAAGTTTACAATAGAAAGAAAATCTGTATTATTTTTACATAAACAAGAACTAAAGCAGATGCTACTATGTAGTGGTTTTATATGTGTATCACTAGCCAAAAGACATAGTCATCTGACAAGAACAGCTTTAGGGAAAAAAGTATCTAGTCTAGTTATTTGGCAATATACTTTACCAGCAATAAATAAATCAACTTTATAATCAATTTGAGCAGTAGATTTTACCATTATTTCTAGGCTCTCAACATATTTAAAAACTTGACCTGAATTTAAATTGTCTATATAAATAGAATCTTTGTTACTGGTTGCAATAGATATAAAATGCTAAGTTCCTTTTTTTTCCCATTCTTTCTCTAAAGCTGCACTTACTGAGGCAGATTAAATATACAAAACATTTTATTGAAAGGTAGTTTATGTACTTGGAAACCTTAAATCACCTTGAAAGGGGTAAAATGTATCAGCAAAGAATGGAAGAATTCGGCTAACTTCCCCGACCACTGTTGCAACAAAGTATGGTGCCCTATCTGATGGCATTCACAAAAGAACCCTGAACCTTGGAATTATATGATTGAGTAAAACTTTCACCATCTCCTTTCTGTGTTAGTGTGACAAGGGTAAGCTTCAGGCCATTAACTGAAGGTGTCAACCAATACCACTACATATCTGTATCCTTCTTTGCATGGTAACTCAGCAAAACCTATTTGCCAATAATCTCTAGGGAGATCCCCTGCTTTTGTTATCCCTAACAAACCCCTTTTGCTCTTGTCGGGGTTGTTTCTACAACAGATTTCACACTTGCTTGTTATAGATTGTACAATATCAGTCATTCCTCTCCCTATTACAACCTTCCTCAGATGTTTCAAAAGATTTTCTGTTCCCCAATGGGGACTTCCATGCTCTCGTTGTGCTGTTTCTCAAAGGAGCAGGAGTGGAACTACAACTTGGCCCACTGGAGTGACAGCTCACCTGCTTTCTTTAATTTCAGCCTTAAGAAACTCAATTAGCTAGTGGTCTCTGATCTTATTTTGGGGTAAACTGACAGATCTATTTCTTTTTGTGGTACCACTGCAAGAATGCCTTTTCCTGCGACATCTTTTGCTGTTTCATCAGCAAAGCGATTTCCCAGTGTCTTGGGGATGGTTTATCATCCCCACCCGGACCTAGGGACCAGGCAGCGCTGGTGAGAAATCCTGAAGAGCCTTTTCCCTACTGTGTTCGGGAGCCGGGCTGCTGCTGCCCAACCCCCGCTGTACCTCTGCCATTGCTGCGGGTTTGTGCTACACTGTAGCTTTTCACCCTCTGCCTGCCGGGAGGTCCTGCTGTTCCAGGTTACTTCTCCTGAGGTTCCTGCTACAGCTTCTTTTGTTATCCAGAGGGGACACCGGGATCGCCTGCCCCTGAGGGGTTGGTAAAGGAAGCCCCTTCTCCATCCCGTCTCACCGGCTAAGTCCGCCTTTGTCCACAGCCACAGCGCCCCCTGCAGCCGCAGAAGAATCATTGCATTCGCCCTGCTCAGCTGGGAAGCCACCAGAGCCCCTAACGACTGCAACAGTAACTACACCAAAAGGGAAAGTGCTTGCAGCCGAGAGAAGGCTGTCATTGGGTTTCAGGTGGGGAGGGTAAGGTTCCACAATTTCAGTATCTAGAATTTATTCATTTTTTTTTCCTTTCTTATTCTGTGCCTTGCAGGTATCCTTTTTTTTTTTTTTTGTTAATAAACGGGGATTTTTCACTTTCACCCCCGGTATCCATTTCTCTCATTGCCAGATGAAAAGGGAATTGCTGAAGCCCTTTCTCCTTAGAGGAAATGCTGATTCCAGGACGTTTTCTCCTGAAATTTGTCTCGAAACCGAGACACAGTTCAGGAGTTGTTTTCCCTTTTCAATGACCTCTCCAATGCTTAACAGCTACCTCTGCAGGCTTCCAAATACTCTGCAGGAGTGTGAAGAACTGTTCAGCATGTTTGATTTCATTACCTTGAGCAGTTAGCAGCCCTCTCTCCTTCTAGATGGCCCCATGGGCATGGAGAACATTAAAGGCATATTTGGAGTCAGTCAATATATTCACCTTCTTTCCCTTGCTGAGTTCTAGAGCTCTCATCAGTGCAATGAATTCAGCTTTCTGTGATGATACATCTGATGGCAAGGCCTTTGCTTCAGTCACCTTATCCATGGTTGTCACTTTCGTAGCCTGTTATTTGCTTACTATTTCTCATGAAGCTGCTTCCATCTGTATACAGTTCCCAATCCAGATTCTCTAGAGGCACGCCCTTCAGGTCTGGTCTGCTGGAATAGGTCTCTTCTATTATCTGTAAACAGTCATGCTCAGGCTAGTTGTCATTTAGAGGATGACAAAAACATTGCAGGGTTTACAACAGATGTTTTTAGGGTACATAATGTTCCAACAACACAGATTATATTTAAGCATTCTGCTAGGGGATAGCCAGTGCCTCCCCTTTTGTTCCAGTACAGTTATTACTGCATGGAGCACATACACTACAGTGTGCTGTCCAAGGGTGAATTTCCAGGCCTCCCGTATCAGGATGATAGTAGCCACTACAGCTTTCAAACACCTAGGCCACCCTTGGCTAACATTGTCTAGCTGTTTTGAAAAGTAGGCCACAGCCCTTCACTGGTCTCCAATATGCTGTGCCAGTACCCCCAGAGCAAAAGTCAGTCTCTCATATGTAAAGAATTCAAAAGGCTTCGTTAAGTCCGGCAGCCCCAGAGCTGGGGCTTACGTCAAGGAATGTTTCAGCTGTTTAAATGCAGCTCTAGTGCTTTCTGTCCACATGATATTTCCCTTTTTGGCTGCTTTATGGGCTCCATACAGAGGTGTGCTGGTTTACCATGGATAGCAAAAACCAATTAGTGACTGGCTTTGAAATTGTCAACCAGATTAACCAGTTCAATATAGGGATATCCCTCTGGACTACACAAGTTAAAAATCAGAAGAATCCTGGAAAGAATCTCTCTTTCTTCCAGGATTTGAGAGAGGTAACAGTGGTGGGCTGGCCCCACTCTGCCCTGCCCCCCCCCCTCCTTCCCCCGGGCCTGGTGTGACCTGGCCAGGCTCTGCCACTGCTGCAGCCCCAGCAGGGCCAAGCCAGGTCCCTGGGCCCAGCAGCTGCCAGCAGGGAAGGGGAAGTCAGGGCTATTAACATCCAGCTGACCTTAGGGGTTGCCCTGCAGCCAGCCTGGGCTGAGGGAGGTGTCTGCGGGGCCCAGTGACTCCCAGGCAGGGGCAGAGGAGGAGAATATGCCCCGTCGTGGCCTGGATCAGGTTTCAAGCAGCTGTTAAAACATCCTGCTGCTAAGCCACTGGGACCAAACCGAGCCTCGCCCCCCTCCAGTGGCTGCCAGGCAGAGAAAGGGGGGGGGAGGAAAAGCCCAGCCTTGAAAGAGATCATGCAACTGAGACCAAAGCCTGCTCTGCAGCTGGGCAAGTGGCTCTGCAGCAGCCAGAACTCCAAGATCCTGGCCCAGCTTCAGTGTGGCCTGACCCTACCATCTTCAGCCACTTCCCAGGGAAGAATCATCATGCCCTCTGCAGACCTGGGAGATGTTAACTCTTTCTTTGTACAGGTGAAACTTAAAAAGCACTAACCCTTCTCCGAGTGAGAGGAAAGACAGGGTGAAACGTGGAGAAACACAGCATGGGACTAAAGTCAGCAAAGAGAGAGTAAAAATCCTAATTGAGAGGAGATGGAGAAGATGCCTTAGTTTTTAGGCTGAAAAGTCTTTTATGAGCCATGGTAATTAACTGTAATATATTAGAATATCCCTTTAAATCATGGAAAATACGGATTGGGGAGCTGGATTGAAGCAAAGGTATTTATGATGGACTAAGTGAATATTGATCTTATAAGAAGCTATGATCCCATGAGAAGTTTGAACAGAGAGAGAGAGATGAGATAAGAAGCCTGCTGTCCCAGGGAAGTGTTGAAATTCTGGAAACTTGGATTTTAGTTTATAGCAATGTGTGTGAGTCAAGATGGAGGATTTTGGTGTTGTCTGAGTCCTTCTTCACCTTCTTCTTTCTTCTTCATGGGTTTAGTAGGTTTTCTGTAATTGGGTGAAAAAGGCCTGCATTGCAGGCCTTGAGTGGTCATTATTGGGTCAAAACCATAAATAATATAGGCGTCATCTTGTTATTGGGTATTTGACATTTAAATAACCTTGGAAGGAGTTAGAAGCACTCCATTTTGCCTTTGTTTTCTAGCTTGCTAGATTGGGGTCACGGCTTGTGAGTCTGTAAATACTGTAAATAGATAAGAGATAATAAACGTTCCAAGTCCAAACTCAAACTTGGTATTTCCCATGTTATTCATCCTGACATTGGCAGAGGAAAAAAGAAACCAGAAATGTCCCAGGAAAGAAGAGAGATCTCTGTTCCATGAGATGAAGAAAATCCTTTGTGTTTGAACTGTCTGTCTTTAAAACGGCACCCAAGTGGTGTCCATGACCCATATGCAGCTTGGGAAAGCTGCCAATGGGAGGGACTTCACAAAAGCAGATGCCTGGTGGGCTGTTTTTTTGAGAATTAAAATCCATGAGAAAACTGTTCTATGTTGTCAGTGGGGAAAATCCATGGCAGACTAAAAGAGACTTTTGTCTCCAAATGAACTGATGAAAGACTATTTTATGGGTAGTAAACTGACTGAAAGTCACAGGTTTTGTCTCTCTTTTTGTTAGTGAGAAAGTGAACAGTTTGTGGGGAGGGAGAAATGTTTTGAAGGTTTCATTTTTATTCTCATTCTCTTCTTTTAGTGTGTTGTCTTGATTTGGAAAGAGGTATCTGTCAGGGGAAACTGAAGTTTCCCTTGGAACAGAGAATGTAAAAAAAACCCCCTCCCTCCAAATTATTACAATTTTGCAATTAGGAGCTTTCAGGCAAAAATATGGGAATAGGAATAACAGTTGTTTACTAGAAATATTAAAAAAAAGAAAAATACAAATACAGTAGTACAAAAAAACAAACAAGCAAACAAACAAAAGTCCTAGAAAACCCTGACAGAGTCAGAGATACGACCTAACACCCTGTTGTCAGGGTGTTGGAAGTCCAAATAAGTCTTCCTGGAGTAACAGATGCTGTTCTGTGGAGTAGAGCTGATCCTGTAGAACAAAGGGTCCAGTGCTGGCAACATGGGTCCAGTCTTCCTCTGAGAATTCAGTACAAAAGCGGCTGCTCTAGTGTTTGGGATTGCAGGTTTTATGCTGGTGGAAAGGCTTTGGCTCCTCCCACTTGGTGGAGCATCTCACAATGAAATGATGTTGTCAGTCATGTGAGAGGCCTTAAATGGCCCATTCACAGGTGATGTCCCTCAGAGGAAAAGGGGTGGAAGAAGATAGCAAAACAATATCTCCCAACTAGTTTCAACAGATGAAAATAGAATACACATTTTTGGTTACATTTTTCAACCCAAGACGTGTGTTAATAAATCTATCTTTATACCCTTTAAGTTTGAGCCTGCTTTGCTTTTCTCTTAATTCTATCTTACAGTAGAAGAAAAAGAGTAGATGATTTCAACAAACACTCAAACCACTACAAGAGGTTTTACCAGTAGTCCATAATTTGATATCCATAAACGACACCAACATACTATTCCCAGGAAGACTTGCATCTCTCTCACAATGTGGGGTTCTGGGAGATGACAGATGGCTTCTTTTTGTTCTCTGCTGAGTTGTCGATGTTCATGGAAGACTTCTAGCCCCAAATAAACTACCATTTCCCTGGCAACCTGTACCTTCTCTTTCAAGACTCTATACCCACTTAGTCCCAAAAAGTTCATCAAACTGACAGTGAGCTGGATGCAGTCATCTCGTGTTTTAGCTGCAATTAAGATATCATCAACATATTGAAGAATAACTCCTCCTAGTTCTTGTCTTCTCCAGTCCTCCAATTCCTTTGCTAACTTGTTTCCAAATATTGTTGGGCTGTTTTTGAATCCCTGGGGTAGGACTGTCTAGATAAGTTGCCTTTTTCTCCCTGTTTCAGGATTCTCCCTCTCAAAAGCAAAAAGTTCTTGATTACTCTCATGCAAAGGAATGCAGAAAAAGACATCGTTGAGGGCTAAAACAGTGAACCACCCGAATCTATCTGTCAGCGTGGTCAATAGAGTGTAGGGGCTAGCTACAACTGGGTGTATATCCTCTGTTATTTTGTTAATTCCCTTTAAATCTCGCACTAATGGATAACTATGACCATCAGCTTTCTTCACCAGTAGGATGGATGTGATCTATCTAGATTCATATTCCACTAATAACCCAAATTTAAGGAACTGCTCATATAGAGGTGCCAATCCCCTATGACCTTCTCATTTCAAAGGGTATTGTTTCTGTCTTACTGGTGTGGCCCCTAATTTAAATGTAATACTCACAGGCTCAGCTCTTTTGGATCTCCCAGGAAAATCAATGGCTCACAATACTGGAATGACAGCATCTTCAACTTCTTTGGGAATTTCACCATAATTCTCTATAAAAAGGTTAGTCACTTCAACAAATTTAGTTTCAGGAATTATAACTTTCATTCCCCTTCCTCTGCAGAATTTGATTTCTGCTTCTAATTTCTCCAATAAATCTCTACCCAACAATGGTTTGGGGACGTTTGGCATATAGAAGTACTGAAAATCACCCAGTTTTTCAAACTTAAAATTTAAAGGTTGGAAGAAAGGCCTTGTTTCACTTACCCTTGTGTCACCGATCACATTTACAGTATCTTGACTCAGTTTTCCTTTTAAAGTATTTAACACAGAATATGTTGCCCCCGTATCCACCAGAACTTCAGCATCATCTTTCCCCAGCTTAGCTACAACCAAAGGGTCAGCCAGGGATTGGCCATTCGGTCCCTGTCAGGGGAGTGTCCTTTTCACCAGCATTGGACACTCGTTCTTCCAGAACACTGATCTTTATCTAGAGAAGTACTCTTTTCCAATCCATTAGATGACTTTTCGTGATCACCCCTCCTGCCCTGTTGACATCTATCCCCATGTATTGAATCCCTATTGTGATATACTTTCCAAGCCATGTCCAACAATTTACCTATGTCATGCCTCTCATCCATCTTTTGCAGCTTTTTCCTTATCACTTGCAGATTTGCCTTGTCCTGGTTTAGGGCAAATTTGTGAGAGAACCCCTGAATGGGGTCCTTCTGGGAAACAAACCCAAATGGCTCCTCCCCCCAACCGGTCCGAGAAAAGAACTTCCTCTGAGAAAAGTGGAAAAAACTATTTATTTAACAAAGTGCCCACAAGCATAAAGAAATAATAATATGAAACAATAAAACCTTTTGTTGCTCTGAAGTAGGATGGTAAATTCAGAAAGTCCTCGATGTGGGTAGCTCAGCTCGCTCAGTCTCTTATCAGTACCTCCGGAAGTCCATGCCCCAGTGTGCTGCAGGTATGAGCTCCCGGTGCTCCCCTGGGATTTTTCAGTCCAGAGCAGGTTTAAACAGTCCCGAGAAAAAGAGGAAAAAAAACAGTCCAGAGAGCTTTTCTGCCTCAGCTAGCTAAAACTAAGAGCAAAGCAGGTCTCAGTGCCGCTGCTTGTCCGTACCTCAGATGAGCACAGTCCAGGAACAGGAATGCAGAGGAGTGAATGCTGTTTTCAAAAGCAAACTCCGCACGTCTTCTTTCTCCCTCTTCATTCTCAGAACTAGTCTCACAGCAGTGATTCTCTCCAGGATCCTGCTTCATGCTCCTCAAAGATGCTCCTCACGATTGCTCCTCCATGATGATCCTCCCCTAACCAGCTGACCCCCTCTTTTATCTCACTCATCCTTATTGGATATAGCTGTTACTCATCAGGGGCAAGGCTGTATTGGTTAATTAACACAACTGTTACTTATCAGGGGTTACTTAGTTTTAAAGGTACAGAACTTAACATACAGCATAAACAGAACAGACAACTGGGGATACAAGCATCAAAAAGTCACCCCAGAACAGGACTATAAACAAATTAGCTAGGTGGCCCTTCTCTTCAGGTGCTGTGAAGTCCATATTTGTGTATTTTTGTGCAGCCTCTCTAAGCCTATTCAAGAAGTCTAGGAGTTTCATTCCTGTCTTACCTTATTTAGTATAATTTGGACCAATTCACTGCTTTAGGAATGGCATGTTTTAGACCAAATGCCACCCAGTTCTGATAACATTTTAACCTTGCCATTTGTTCTGTCACATTAGGGTTCCACCCTGAGTCAGTTAAAGGGAAAATATCACTAACTCCCCCTTGAAGAGTTACGGCTGCAATTTGAGCCTCTATATCAGTTATAACAGTCCTCCTAACCATCTCTTTTTCTGTTTCATCAAATAATATGTCTATCATTGCATCTAGATTGCTCCAGTGTGGGGTTTTTTTCTGTCCTAGTTTAGGACAAATTTAGGGGAAAATCCCCACAACTCCCTCCCCCACCACTGGGTTCGGGAGGAATTTCCTCAGAGGAAAAGTGGAAAAAAACTTGTTTATTGAGAAACAATGAAAAAATACTCCCCAACACAAGAAAAACAGTCCGAGATGACAACAAATGTTTTCACCAGTCCAAGAGAGGGTGAGCAGTCTCTGCTGGGGAGGGTGCCAAAGCTTCTCTCAGGTGCAGACTCCGGGGGGTTTTCCCTTGATGTTCCCGAATCAGGGCCCGAAGCAGGTCCGATGTCTTCAGGGAAGGGAGGGAGGAAAGAAGGGGAAACACAAAAGCAGAAAAATGGCAAAAAGCAAGCAAAAAGTAGAAAGCAAGAGAGCAAAGCCAGCAAAGCAGCCTAAAGCTAGCAGCAAGCAAGCCAAAAGCAAGCAGCCGGGGGAGGGGCTCAGCTATAGACAAAACAGACTGGGAACATAGGAACAGGAAAAAAAACACGATTTGGGATACAAAGCATGAAAATGTCCTGTCACCCCAGGACATTTTCTTAACAGCCTTGTCTACAAAATTAGCCACCTTTTCTGGATTTTCTCTACACTGACCAACAGAGGCTTTCCACTGCAGCAATTCCACAAGAGGAAAGGGTGTTTTAATGTAAATTAACCCTTTATTACCCACAGCCTGCATCAAAGGGGCTTGTATGGGTGGGTCTTCCTTTTCTGGTTCTTCCTTTTTAGATCTAGTATGTTTAGCTACCGGACTGGGTGCTTCTATAGTGTTCTGTGCTGTTTTTCCCCTTTTCCTACTGGCTACAGTGGCTATACTAGATTTGTCTTCAGTATATTCTTCTGGGCAACCATCTGTATCTGATCTATCCGACTCACTTTTAATCAGAGCTGTTCTGCTGGTACTGGCTATTATATCAGCCAGGTGCTGGTCAGGAGGTGCTCTCCCAGCTCCAGCACCAGCTGTGCAGCGGTGACAGGCCGCCCCATCCCTGCCAGGAGCTTCTGATGTTCCATCGGTGCTAGAGATTGTCATTCCCTGTGCCGGACCCACATCTGTGCAGGCAAGTGGAGTTTCTATGGAAACCTGGATGCATACAGTTTCCATGGAGACCTGAGCATGCACAGTCTCCATGGAAATCCGAGCATGCATGGTCATGATGTGACAGCGATTGAGAGACAGGACTCCTTCTGGTGCAAGCAACAAGTCAGTTTATTGTTTCCACAGCTCAGTTTATATACTCCAACAACTCTAGATAAATTTTTTCACTGCCAAGCAGTAGCCACATTATTTATGTTTCTTAGATGCATAACTTAACCACAGTCTTGCACCTACAGTCTTGCATTACTTCCTTTAAACAAAGCAGTTTCCCTTTCGCTTCCTCCCTTACATTTATTTTGGATGTTCCCTGGGCTTCTGGCCCACCAGGGTCAAGATGTCCACATCGGTTAACTCTGCAGTACTTTCTGCTCTACTGCCCATCTGCCTCCCAACATCTCCTTTCTGTTCAACTATTAAAATTCTTTTCGTAGACTTATCTATCAGTCTTTGAACACACTGCAAAACACATGGCAAACAAACCATCATGAGTAATATAACAGCTAAGATATAAATTCTTGTCTTAATCAAATTCTTAAGCCAGCCACTAAGCCCCCATCTCCCAAGTATCTGCTCAAGCCAATCTCCATTGCTAACAACCCGTAATTTAGTCACACTGTGTTAAAGGGCCTGTATGCTAGCATGTAGCATATAGACCGAGAATGATCAGACAAATTCATGCAGCATAGGCCTTCAAAATCATCACAGCCATGTCCATGTGCTAAAAGTAAAAAAATCAGTTGCAGCTCTATTTTACAATATTGCATGCCTCACACTATCAACATCTGTTAGTAAGCCTGTTAAAGCAGAGCTAGTAGCATTAGTTTTGCAAACCAACAGCTAAGCTTATTTAAAGTAGTTAATGCGTGTGTCGTGCCAGTAGATGGAATAATTGAGGCTAGTACTTGCACCCTGGTGTCCCATGACTGTACATTATCATCACAAACTGGGGCATATGTATGTGCACTGCATTTTACCCATCCCAGCTTATGCAAAGATGTTAAGTTTACTCACGAGGGGTGAAGCATGGTTAGCTGTCCAGAAGTACAAGGACCTCCTATCGCTTTTCCTGGTATTCCTTTCCAAGCTCTATTCCCACAAATCAGAAATATATTGTCTGTTAGTTCACCCCCATCTTTTCCTGGAGTAACTTGTCTTGGTAAGGTGTGGTTACACCAAGCAGAGGCATTGGCATAAATATCTGTATCTGAAACATCAGTTCCAGTTTTGTTAACATAGGGCCCACTAGTATAATTGAAAAAGAAACACACAAACGACCATGTAGATACTAAAATGTCCAATTCTTGAGGGTGCAGTAGAAGAGCAGGAAACTCATTAACTTTACCCATCCCTTGATCACTGTAAGCAAAGAACCACGCTGTCAGCTGATCTTGTTTACGGCAAGCCATGTTGCACCACCATGAAAAGAACAGGGCATATGCCTTTATTAATATTCAGCTCTTTATTAAAGTGATCAGCTCTTTATTAAAGTCATCAGCAGGATTGCAGAGTCTGATCGAAGTTTTCTATGCTACTGCAGCCATCCGAAGGAGCAGGTGCTGTCCCAGTTCATCATTCCACTGCAAACAGCAGATGCCAAGTCCTTGTTCTCATAGGAACATCTAGAAGCTCTCTCTGGTCAACCATCAGAAGGCAGAGCGGTGACGGGTCTGCCACTGCAGTGCAGAGTCAGCTCTTTACCCTCAGGGAAAAACCTTGAGAGTTTCCCTTTGTCTATCTCAGTCGGTTCAGCTGGCCAGTTCCCATTCCATTCAGGCTCCTCATAGGTCATGGTGAATCTTCAAACCAGACCAGGGGGTCCATCAACCTCTTGCTCAGCCAGGACACGA